>NW_027668872.1:0-235000 GCF_964194185.1 Rhinolophus hipposideros | reverse complement strand
ACCGGAGGACTCCGTCTCCACCGGCAGGCACCGCGGCCGCTCTCCCAGCGCCCTTCCTTCTCCCAGGGGAGCACTGCGCGTTCGGTTCCCGCAGGCCTGCCCCTGGGTCCCACGGTGACTGCCCGCCCGCCCCCCCCGGGCTGTACATCCTTAACGGAGCCCAGCCCCGGGCGCGACCGTCCACCGGTGGAGGAGCTGTCCCTTCAACACTGCCCCCGTGCGTGGGTCCCATTCCGTAACAGAGCCTGTGCGTCCCTCCTTCCTCCCCCCCCCACTGGCAACCGCTGTCTCTCTGGCTTCTGTCACCGCCAGGGTAGTGGCAGAGGCCCCGTGCAGCCACGGGTGCCCCGAAGGGGCCTCACTGCGGGCAAAGAGTAACCCGCTGCCCACGCCCGCGGCGTCCTGAGGAGGCAGGGAGCAGGCGGGATGCGCGGCGCTGCTGCAGCCGGCAGGCGGTGAGAGGCTCGCCACCGGCGCGGCCCAACAACCTGGCGCGCGCTCACCAAGCAGGCCGGGCGGCTGCTCTTGGGGCGCCGCGAGCCCGGTCCCAGCGTCTACGGCCATACCACCCTGCACGCGCCGGATCTCCTCTGATCTCGGAAGCTAAGCAGGGTCGGGCCTGGTTAGTATTTGGATGGGAGACCGCCTGGGAATACCGGGTGCACTAGGCTTTTGCCCGCCACTCCTTTTGCGGCCGCCATGCCCCTGGACCCTCTGCAGCCGCAAACCCCGCCACAGGACACCTGGCCAGCGGGGCTGGGCGGGGTGGGGGGGCTGGATAGTGGGAGGGTGGGGTCCGGGCCACCGCCGAGACCTAGAGCCTCGCAGACCCGGCCTCACGCCAGGAGCCTGGGCCAGGTCTCCCCCCACAGTCCCTTCTATAGCCTCTTTTTTCCCCCGCAAGCGAAAGCTGTCAACCCGCAGACCTTCGCCGCGCCCACGACCCCGCCCCCAAAGCCCAAGCCCAGGGCTGCCTGCCGGCGCAGGCCTCCAAACGGCCTCGGGCCTCGGGCGGCTTTCTCCTGCCAAGGCAGTGCGGCTCCTTGGCACCTCGGTGTCCTTGGCAGAGGGGTGACCGTCCCACTGCCTGCACCCGGGCCCAAAGACAGAGGGACTGGTTGTCCCAGGACAGCAAGCCGAGGGGACGCCAAGCCGCCCCACCCCACCGGAGGACTCCGTCTCCGCGGGCAGGCACCGCGGCCCCTCCCCCAGCGCCCTTCCTTCTCCCAGGAGAGCCGTGTGCGCTCGGTTCCCGCCGGCCGGCCGCTCCGGCCCCCGGCGCACAGCCACAAAGAGCCCGGCCAAAGCAGCGGAGGGAGGGAGTGCCACAACTGCACGCGCGCGGCCGTCTCCCCGGGCCTCCAGGAGAGACCACCACAGGGGAAAAGCAGGCAGGCAGGCAGGCCCAAAACCCACAGGAGTAGGGTGCCTGGGCCAGAGCCTCTCCTTTCGCGTGACAAACCCCGGGCGAGATCGGACCCCACCGGCACTCCGCAGACACTGGAGGCCTGCCCCAGTATCCAACGGTGACTGCACGCCCCCCCCCCCCCCCGGGCTCTACATCCTTATCGGAGCCCAGCCCCGGGCGTGACCGTCCGCCGGTGGAGGAGCTGTCGCTTCAATACTGCCCCCGTGCGTCGGTCCCATTCCGTGACAGAGCCTGTGCGTCCCTCCTTCCTCCCCCCCCCACTCGCAACCGCTGTCTCTCTGGCTTCTGTCACCGCCAGGGAAGTGGCAGAGGGCCCGTGGAGCCACGGGTGGCCCGAACGGGCCTCACTGCGGGCAAAGAGTAACCCGCTGCCCACGCCCGCGGCGTCCTGAGGACGCGGGGAGCAGGCGGGAGGCGCGGCGCTGCTGGAGCCGGCAGGCGTGGAGAGTCTCGCCGCCGGCGCGGCCCAGCAACCTGGCGAGCGCTCACCAAACAGGCCGGGCGGCTGCTCTTGGGGCGCCGGGAGCACGGTCCCAGCGTCTATGGCCATACCACCCTGCACGCGCCGGATCTCCTCTGATCTCGGAAGCTGAGCAGGGTCGGGCCTGGTTAGTACTTGGATGGGAGACCGCCTGGGAATACCGGGTGCACTAGGCTTTTGCCCGCCACTGCTTTTGCGGAGGCCATGCCCCTGGACCCTCTGCAGCCACCAACCCCGCCACAGGACCCCTGGCCAGCGGGGCTGGGCGGGGTGGGGGGGTAGGTAGTGGGAGGGTGGGGTCCGGGCCGCCGCCGAGACCTACAGCCTTGCATACCCGGCCTCACGCCAGGCACCTGGGCCAGGTCTCCCCCCACAGCCCCTTCTATAGCCGCTGATTTCCCCCGCGCAAGCGCATGCTGTCAACCCGCAGACCTTCACCGCGCCCACGACCCCGCCCCCAAAGCCCAAGCCCAGTGCTGCCTGCCGGCTCCTGCCTCCAAACGGCCTCGGGCGGCTTTCTCCTGCCAAGGCAGTGCGGCTCCTTGGCACCTCGGTGTCCTTGGCAGAGGGGTGACCGTCCCACTGCCTGCACCCGGGCCCGGAGACAGAGGGACTGGTTGTCCCAGGACAGCAAGCCGAGGGGACGCCCAGCCGCCCCACCCCACCGGAGGACTCCGTCTCCGCGGGCAGGCACCGCGGCCCCTCCCCCAGCGCCCTTCCTTCTCCCAGGAGAGCCCTGTGCGCTCGGTTCCCGCCGGCCGGCCGCTCCGGCCCCTGGCGCACAGCCACAAAAGAGCCCGGCCAAAGCAACGGAGGGAGGGAGCGCCACACCTGCACGCGCGCGGCCATCTCCCCGGGCCTCCAGGAGAGACCACCACAGGGGGAAAGCAGGCAGGCAGGCAGGCAGGCACACAACCCACAGGAGTAGGGTGCCTGGGCCAGAGCCTCTCCTTTCGCGTGCCAAACCCCGGGCGAGACTCGAACCCCACCGGCACTCCGCAGACCCTGGAGGCCTGCCCCGGGGTCCCACGGTGACTGCCCGTCCCCTCCTCCCTCCGGGCTCTACATCCTTAACGGAGCCCAGCCCCGGGCGCGACCTTCCGCCGGTGGAGGAGCTGTCGCTTCAACACTGCCCCCGTGCGTCGGTCCCATTCCGTGACACAGCCTGTGTGTCCCTTTTTCCTCCCCCCCCCACTCCCAACTGCTGTCTCTCTGGCTTCTGTCACCGTCAGGGAAGTGGCAGAAGCCCCGTGGAGCCACGGGTGGCGCGAAGGGGCCTCACTGCGGGTAAAGAGTAACCCGCTGCCCACGCCCGCGGCGTCCTGAGGAGGCGGGGAGCAGGCGGGAGGCGCGGCGCTGCTGCAGCCGGCAGGCGGGGAGAGGCTCGCGACCGGAGCGGCCCAACAACCTGGCGCGCGCTCACCATGAAGGCCAGGCAGCTGCTCTTGGGGCGCCGCGAGCCCGGTCCCAGCGTCTACGGCCATACCACCCTGCACGCGCCGGATCTCCTCTGATCTCAGAAGCTAAGCAGGGTCGGACCTGGTTAGTACTTTAATGGGAGACCGCCTGGGAATACCGGGTGCACTAGGCTTTTGCCCGCCACTGCTTTTGCGGCCGCCATGCTCTTGGACCCTCTGCAGCCGCCAACCCCGCCACAGGACCCCTGGCCAGCGGGGCTGGGCGGGGTGGGGGGGTAGGTAGTGGGAGGGTGGGGTCCGGGCCGCCGCCGAGACCTACAGCCTTGCATACCCGGCCTCACGCCAGGCGCCTGGGCCAGGTCTCCCCCCACAGCCCCTTCTATAGCCCCTGATTTCCCCCGCGCAAGCGCATGCTGTCAACCCGCAGACCTTCACCGCGCCCACGACCCCGCCCCCAAAGCCCAAACCCAGGGCTGCCTGCCGGCACAGGCCTCCAAACGGCCTCGGGCGGCTTTCTCCTGCCAAGGCAGTGCGGCTCCTTGGCACCTCGGTGTCCTTGGCAGAGGGGTGACCGTCCCACTGCCTGCACCCGGGCCCGGAGACAGAGGGACTGGTTGTCCCAGGACAGCAAGCCGAGGGGACGCCCAGCCGCCCCACCCCACCGGAGGACTCCGTCTCCGCGGGCAGGCACCGCGGCCCCTCCCCCAGCGCCCTTCCTTCTCCCAGGAGAGCCCTGTGCGCTCGGTTCCCGCCGGCCGGCCGCTCCGGCCCCCGGCGCACAGCCACAAAAGAGCCCGGCCAAAGCAACGGAGGGAGGGAGTGCCACAATTGCACGCGCACGGCCGTCTGCCCGGGCCTCCAGGAGAGACCACCACAGGGAAAAGCAGGCAGGCAGGCAGGCCCAAAACCCACAGGTATAAGGTGCCTGGACCAGAGCCTCTCCTTTCGCGTGCCAAACCCCGGGCGAGACTCGAACCCCACCGGCACTCCGCAGACCCTGGAGGCCTGCCCCGGGGTCCCATGGTGACTGCCCGCCCCCCCACCTCCCGCCGGCTCTACATCTTTAACGGAGCCCTGCCCAGGGCGCGACCGTCTGCCGGTGGAGGAGCTGTCCCTTCAACACTGCCCCCGTGCGTCGGTCCCATTCCGTGACACAGCCTGTGTGTCCCTCCTTCCTCCCCCCTCCCACTCCCAACCGCTGTCTCTCTGGCTTCTGTCACCGCCAGGGAAGTGGCAGAGGCCCCGTGGAGCCACCGGTGGCGCGAAGGGGCCTCACTGCGAGCAAAGAGTAACCCGGTGCCCACGCCCGCGGCTTCCTGAGGAGGCGGGGAGCAGGCGGGAGACGGGGCTCTGGCGGAGCTGGCCAGCGGGGAGATGCTCCGGACGGGAGCAGCCCGGCAGCCTGGTTCTCGCTCACCACGCAGGCCGGTCTGCTGCTTTGTGGCGCTGGGGGCCTGCTCCCAGCGTCTATGGCCACAGCAGCTTGAAGGCGCCCTACCTCCTTTGATCTGCGAAGCTAAGCAGGGTCGGGCCTGGATAGTACTAGGATGGGGCATCGCCCGGGAATACCGGGTGCCCTAGGCTTCGGCCCGCCACTCCTTTTGCGGCCGCACCGCCCCTCGTCCTCCGGGAGTGGCCCAGCCCGCCTAATAAACTCACGCCAGGGGTGGCGCTAGGGGGGCTGGAGGGCACGGGGAGAAGCATGGATGGCGCCACCTGGCACTACAATCTCGCTGCCCCGGCCTCACGCCAGGACCTTCGGCCCGGGTTCCCCCTCACGCAACCCCCTTCTTAGTCCCCTTCCCTCCCGCAAGCCTTCAGCCAGCAGCCGTTCGCCCCGCCCCCAACGCGCAAGTCCGGGTCTGCCTGCAGGCGCAGGCCTGTAGCGACCTCGGGCGGCTTACTCCAGCCAGGGACGTGCTGGTGCTTGGCACCTCGGGACCGAGCCCATTAGACGACCATCGCTCTGCCTGCACCTGGGCCCTGAGACAGAGACTCGGGGTGTCGCCGGACAGAGGACCAAGGGGAAGGCCACCCGCCCGACTCCAACGGATAGCTGTGTCTTCGCTGGCCGGCACCGCGAGGCCTCCCCGCCCCCCTTTCATCTCCCAGGAGCACCAGGAGCGCTCCCTTCCCCCAGACCTCCGTGGCCCCGCCCCCAGCACCAAAAGAGCCAGGACAAAATGGCAGGAGTAGAAAGTTCACGTGCCCTTGGGCTCCAGGAGAGACCACCACAGGGGAAAAGCAGGCAGGCGGGCATGCACACAACCCACACACGGAGGGTGCCTGGGGCTGCTCCTCTCCTCCCGCATGCGGGACCTCAGGCGGGGCTCGGAGCCCGGTGGCAATCCGCGGACCCTGTAGGCCTGCCCCTGGGTCCCACGGTGACTGCCAGCGCCCGGGCACTGCCTTTATAACGGAGGCCAGCACCGGGCACCACCGCAGTCTGCTGGGGAGGCTGCCACTTCAACTCAGACCTAGTGCGTCTGTCCCAGTCGGTGTCCCATGCTGTGCGTCCGTCCCCCCTCCTCCCCAACTCCCAACCCTTCTTTGTCTGTCTTCTTCCACCTCCAGGGAAGTGGTAGCGGCCCCGTGGAGCCACGGATGGCGCGAAGGGGCCTCGCTGCTGGCAAGGAGCCAAAGGCAGTCCACCCAGGCGGCGTTTTGAGGAGGCGGGGAGCAGGCAAGAGGCGGGGCCCTGGCGGAGCCGGCCAGCGGGGAGATGCTCCGGACTGGAGCAGCCCGGCAGCGTGGTTCGCGCTCACCACGCAGGCCGGTCCGCTGCTCTTGTGGCGCCCAGAGCCTGCTCCCATGTCTATGGCCACAGTAGCTTGAACGCGCCCTACCTCCTTTGATCTGGGAAGCTAAGGAGGGTCGGGCCTGGTTAGTACTTGGATGGGGGACCGCCCGGGAATACCGGGAGCCCTAGGCTTTGACCCGCGACTCCTCTTGCGGCCGCCCCGCCCCTCATCCTCCGGGAGTGGCCCAGCCCGCCTAATAAACCCACGCCAGGGGTGGTGCTTTAGGGGCTGGAGGGCAGGGGGAGAGGAATGGGTGGCGCCACAGGGCACTACAATCTCGCTGTCCCGGCCTCACGTCAGGACCTTCAGCCCGGGCTCCCCCTCACGGAACCCCCTTCTTTGTCCCCTTCCCTCCCGCAAGCCCTCTGCCAGCAGCCGTTCGCCCCGCCCCCAACGCCCAAGCCCAGGTCTGCCTGCAGGCGCAGACCTGCACCTGCCTTGGGCGGCTTTCTCCAGACAAGGAAGTGCTGGTGTTTGGCACCTCGGGACCGAGCCCCGGGGACGACCATCGCTCTGCCTGCACCTGGGCCCTGAGACAGAGACTCAGGGTGTCGCCCGACACCGGACCAAGGGGAAGGCCTCCCGCCCCACCCCAGCGGATAGCTGAGTCTCCTGTGGCCAACACCGCGACCCCCCCCCCCCGCACCCCCTGCTTAGTCCCCTTCCTTCCCGCAAGCCTTCTGCCAGCAGCCGTTCGCCCCGCCCCCAACGCGCAAGTCCGGGTCTGCCTGCAGGCGCAGGCCTGTAGCGACCTCGGGCGGCTTACTCCAGCCAGGGACGTGCTGGTGCTTGGCACCTCGGGACCGAGCCCAGGGGACGACCATCGCTCTGCCTGCACCTGGGCCCCGACACAGAGACTCGGGGTGTCCCGCGACACCGGACCAAGGGGAACGCCACCCGCCCCACCCCACCTAATAGCTCCGTCTCTGATAGCCGGCACCGGGACCCCTCCCCGCCCCGCTTTCATCTCCCAGGAGCACCAGGCGCGGTCCGTTCCCGCCCGCCTCGGTGGCCCCGCCCCCAGCACCAAAAGAGCCAGGACAAAATGGCTGGAGTAGAGAGCGCACCTGCCCTCGGGCTCCAGGAAAGACCACCACAGGGGAAAAGCAGGCAGGCGGGCATGCACACCACAAACACTAGGAGGGTGCCTGGAGCCGCTCCTCTCCTCCCGCTAGTGGGACCCCAGGCGGGGCTCGGAGCCCTGCGGCAATCCGCGGACCCTGGAGGCCTTCCCAGGGGTCCCACGGTGACTGCCAGCGCCCGGGCACTGCCTCCGTAACGGAGCCCAGCCTGGGGCACCACCGCACTCCGGTGGGGAAGCTGCCACTTCAACTCAGCCTCAGTGCGTCTGTCCCAGTCGGTGTCTCATGCTGTGCGTCCGTCCCCCCTCCTCCCCAACTCCCAACCCTTGTTTGTCTGTCTTCTTCCACCTCCAGGGAAGTGGCAGCGGCCCCCTGTGCACTGAGTTGTGTGTGGGACACTGGCAGCAGTGCCTGGACCTTATTTACTATAATGAGAGGACGAGGCAGTGTTACTGCATATGGGGCCTGGGTCTGCAAACATCGCATCGCCCACTCCTCCCACTGCATGCCTCTATTGTAAGGGTGAGATTCGGGGAATCAATAGCACACTTAGACTTAGCTAGTTTGCAGTGTGACTCATCGCAGAGCTCGCTATCCAGCCACCTGTAATTAAACCCAGTTATTGATCCACCCTGATATTCAGCTGTTTTCTCTTTGTTTCTCCCCTCAATGATTAACTGTTTGTTCCCTTTCTCAAGTAAACCCATACCTTGTGAACTAACATCCTAACCTGGGAAAGAGCAATTTCGTAATCCCCAGGCACCCGGACACTGGAATCCAATTTACAACTTCTTGCACATTTTTACTGGTGATGCATTCGAGTCCCAGGCCGCTATGGCTAACTCCTAGTTTGGAGTCCGGACATAACTTTGTCTTCAAACAGACCAGACCCCAGGAAGGATGTCAGCCCTCAAACCAGGCTGACCGACTCCTCCTTTCCTACGTAAGAAAAAGCTAACCCGAAGTTAGGTGCAGCTGTCCACCCTCAGACACTGGACTCTGCGCCGGCGACTCCCCCTCACCCCCAACCCCCCGTGTTTCTCTCTTTCTTACTAGAGGCAGCCGTCATTGTTGGACACTGCCATGGGCATTCTCTCTCTGCCCTAACTGTCATAAAAGCTTCCTTTGTAGAGTCTGTGAATGCTTTCACCTTTTGTAAATTCCACGCCACAACACCTATCTGTCCACAGGGCTAACTTGGGAAATATGTGTATTTTTACAACGTGTACATTCTCGGTTATCCTGTCTTATTTAGGTTGTACGTGTCATTACATCTGATATTCATGTAACTACAGTGCGATGAAAAAGAGTTCCGTAACAATATCCCCTGAAAAAATTACCTTGCTGAGTGGAATGACTTATATCTCACATTAGTGGGCGTTCATTCAGTTTATAAGACCTTTCAAACAAGTACACGTTTACTAAAGTAAGGTGCATAAAGGCCCAACTAGCATAAAAATAAGGATAAAGTTGAAATCAATACACTAACCATGGACATGATCATTTATTACTATCAAGTATTATGAACTGTACGTAATTGCAGCTGTTGTACTTTTAGACGACTGGCATACGTGAATTCCCCATGCACGTAGGTTAAAATTCAATTTTATCTTATTAACCCGATTCTTAATTTGATGATTAGCTCAGCTAGAAGAAGTTGTTCTTCTGGACAGAGAGAACAGTGCCTCAGGGACAGACAGAAGGAAAGGAAGGAAGATGATTTGTGAAACAAAGAAAAGGGAGATGAGATCACTCCTCAGAAATGCTACAGCTACAGCTAATTGTAAAGGGTTATAACACTATTAGCATTGCAGGCTGGGAAAAATCTCCACCCCTGTGTCCTCAGGACAGTTCCCACAAGGAAATCCCTCTTCCTGATGGGAGGGAGTGATCAGCAGAGACACACCCTGGGAACGCCCTGGAAACGCCCTAGGCTCCACCTGTGACTCCACTCCTGATTGTTTCCCACCCTCATTAAAATATAATCCTAAATTTTGTTTGTTTCAGCACAGTCGCTCTCCTCCTGTGCCTGTGCACTCCTGCATTTTGGGGATATATTTTCTTTTTAAAAACAAATCCTCCTCCTGCTTGCCTTTGCTCACGAGTTGTTCCTACATCCTGGAATGCCTTCCTGTGATGACTGACCTGCTCTCCAATAACACACTTACTGGGTCAGAGCAAAACAAATAATTGTGAAGCTCCCACAGTATTGGGGAAGCCTGCAAGGAGAATTAATGGCCAGGGCACTGCTGGCTCCTGGCAACCACCGCAGCTGGCAAGGACGTCTGCCGCCAGAGGTAAGCGGTGTTTTTGTTCATGCTGTGAGCCTTTCTGGTGTATGTATTTATGCAGGGTTTGAGAGAATTTAGAAGTACTGCACGTCCTTTTCCCCTCCTCTACAAGTAGACTGGCAGGAAAATATATTTGTGAACCTAGCTTCTCGAGAGTAGAGACTCACAGGTTTTCTTTTTTTTTTTTAAATGAAATTAAAATATATCTCTTGTGAAAATACAAGTTATTTTTACTAAAACCTAAAATAAAATATATGGTTCTATTATTGATAAATATTAGTAAAATATTAATTTGTATGAGGATGTAGGAAATTAGGGTATATTGATTCCATCGGGCTTGCAGCTTACAGTTCAGAAATAAAAATATGTAGTGTGCAAGACGTTCATTTTCGGTTAGTTTAGAAAATCTCCCTATTTCAAAAAACAGTTAAAACCTCGTTCAACATTGCTCAATCAAAATTATAATGGCACCAAAGTTCCCATCATCTTTGTGGATTTGGGAGGCTAAGAATTGATCTTTCCCCTCTTGAAGACTCAGGAATTTTTTCCCCTTTTCACTATCAAAGAAAACATAGTGTATATGAGCCCCTCTCTTCTTGCTGTACCAATGGCAATGAATAGTGACGGAAATGGACTCACTATGTGGTTTTAGAAACAGTTATAAATTAGTTATTTGTCTTAAGGACTGCCTATCTATTTGAGACTGTGAGGGAGAGTTCTTTCAGGAGAGAAGAATCTTGTTGATTTTGAAGAACTAGGTCATGTAGGTTTGCCAAAATTAGTGAAGTATCCTAGTTATCAAATATATTTTTATTAGTTTCAGGTGCACAAGACAAAGTAATACTTAGACATTTATCATTTATATCCCTCACACTGTATGAACCCTTCTCCCCCCATCCACTACCCCTCTGACATCGCACACAGCCATTACATTTCCACTGTCTCGATTCCTAATGCTGTACTCCACTTGTAAGTATATACATACATATATACACATATCTATATATATAAAATTAGAGTTGGCATTCATTATTGTTCAGCTTCAGGTGTACAGTGCAGTGATCAGGCATCCACATCATCCCTGAGGTGGTCTCCCAAATGGGACACGTGTCCATCGGATACCCTACAAAATCTTTACAACATTATTGATTACGTTCCCCAAATCAATTTTCAAAACCCCGTGGCCATCTTGTGGTTACCGACTGTTTTCTAATCCCCTCACCTTCCCCCTTATCCCCCCCCCACCCATCTAGCAACCCTCAGTTTTTCCTCTTTGTCCCCAAAACTGTTTCTGATTAGTTCATTCACTCATTCTTTTCTTTAGATTCTGCATATAAGTGAGATCATATGGTATTTGTCTTTCTCTGTCTGACTTATTTCACTTAACATAATGTTCTCTAGGTCCATTCCTGTTGTTGCAAATGGTAAGATTTCTTTCTTCTTTATGGCTGCGCAATACTCCATTGTATAAATGTACCACAGTTTCTTAATCCAGTCATCTACCGATGGGCATTTCAGATGTTTCCATGTCTTGGCTATTGTGCTTAGTGCTGCAATAAGCATAGGAGTGCATAAAGATTTTTGAATTGGAGTTTTGGATTTCTCCGGATAGATACCTAAGAGTGGAATTACTGGATCATAGGGTAGTTCCATTTTCAGATTTTTGAGATACCTCCATACTGTTTTCCATAGTGGCTGCACCAATCTGCAATCCCACCAACAGTGCACAAGCGTTCCCTTTTCTCCACATCCGGGCCAGCACTTGTTGTTTGTTGATTTATTGATGATAGCCATTTTGACTGGGGTGAGGTGGTATCTCATTGTGGTTTTTATTTGCATTTCTCTGATGGTTAGTGAGGTTGAGCATTTCTTCATATGTCTGTTTGCCATCTGTATGCCCTTTTTAGAAAAATATCTCTTCAAGTCCTCTGCCCATTTTTTAATTGGGTAGTTTGTTTTTTTGGAGTTGAGTTGAGTGTGTTTTTTATAAATTTGCGACATTAACCCCTTATCAGATATATCATTGGCAGATACCTTTTCCCATTCATTGGGATCCCTTTTTGTTTTATTGATGGTTTCCTTTGCTGTGAAAACACTCTTTAGTTTGATGTAATCCCACATGTTTATTTTTTCTCTTCCCTCTCATGAGGGGATATGTCCACAGGTTTTCTTTAATGAAGTGACCACTTCAATAGGGCCTGGAGGAAATGTGCGTGGGAAACCAGTTTGGCGAAAGTACTCACATGTGTACTCACCTGTGTGTTCAGATAAGAGAAGACACCAGAGCTGGACCATGGACCCCAGATCCAGACCTCTAAATGGACCATTGTCCCACATAGCCAGACACCAGGGCCTGACTAGGACACCTTACCAGGGACCCTGGACCCTAATCTCCAACCCTGACCCTCCCTTCCCGCCTTCCCTTCCAGAGATGGTCATTTTTTGTGTCTCTGTGTCTCTTGTGTCGTTGGTCCTGACAAGGAAATACCACAGTGACAGAAAGCCTTTGTCTTCCTTGGTCAAGCTGTCAAAAGGCTTTTTGGTTTGAGTAGCTATTAAAATCCTACCATCAGTGGCCAGAGTATGGATCCTTTGAATTGGAAAAACTTCTAAATTGGAAAATGTGTTAGAGAACTCTCATAACAAAGCTGTTTTTTTGGACCCTAGAGATAGACCACATGTTTAATACTAACGGATACAAGGAAATTTAACTATTCTTAAGATTTTGAATTAGTTCTTCAGCTTCTTGGGTCTTAATAGATGCTAATGTCAACATTAGATTTAAAATACGCAGAAGAGAAAATCAAGAGATGTGTAAGTGTTAAAAATCTTTACGGAGATTTAAGATTTTGAGAACTGGTATGTTGAAACTGGCTTGAAAGGATTTAATAACCAATCAGAAACCTGAGAAAAATGGAAGCTGATTTTTCAGTCCGATAGACGTGAGAAAGTCTCAGCATCACCCTGGACCCTCTGCTGAGTAGATCTGAAATGGAAACAGAGCCCACAACTGTCCCAGGCCCGCTGAGGTAAATAAAATAAAAATTTCAAAGGGGCAGTTTTAACAATACAAGCCTCCCCTTTCCAGCCTGGCTCCCCTTTCCCAGCCTCCTTAAAGACTATGAAGCACAAATAAAACCCTGAGCACAATCCCCTTAGCAGTAGACAGGAAGACTCCATGCAGGAGCCTCACAACACTTTACCTGCCATGTGTGTTTAGCTTTTCCTGAATTACCTGTAAATCTCCCATTTTTACGTCTAAAGCCTAAGAGCCAACTGCCACCTTTGTCTAAAATGTCATATTTACCTGATTTCTCCTCACTGTCTTTGGAATTTTTGTGTGTGTGTGTGAATTCTAGGTGCTCATAGATTACAATTCCTGGTCTCTGTCAGCAGTTGGACAGAAGATAGCAGGGGTGCGAGGCCTTTGTCTGCTTTCTGAATTTAGGTAGGCAGAAAAAGTATCTGTGCAGCTACTTCCTGCACCTAGAGACTCGAGGGTTTTCTGTATTCTTTCCTCCCTGAGATGTTCTTTATTCTTTCCTCCCAGAGATGTTCTTTGTTTCTTGTGTCTGTGTCTTGCGTATCCTTTGCCCTAAGAAGGAACTACCATGGGGACAGAACACAGGCACAGGCTCCAGTAAGACTGTCATTGGAGCCGGCCCCACTGGCTGGGGAGTTAAGTGTTTCTCTCCAGACCCGTGTCTGCAGAGACAAACTTTGCTGTGGGTCCCTCTCTAAAAGTCTCTTTAGGTTTTTCTTTCCTTCTTGTTCTGAGTCCTGGGAGCTTGGCTTTGTGACCAAGGAAGCTAATCCTCTTTGGTCCCCACCTTCGGCCAGGTGCACTTACTCCATTGCACCTGGTGGCCAGTGAGATAAGCTGGGGTTCCCAGTGCACCTCTGCCTGGCTGTGCCAGCTCCCAGGGGACTGTGTTCTGAGGGGCCTCTGCACATAAGGGGCATCTGTCTCCCCCAGCCTTCCTTACCCTTTAGTGCTGGTCAGATCCCGGTCTAGTAGCACCTGCTCGGGGCCACAGATTAGTGGGTTTGGGGCTGGAGGTGCCTCACATTTTGTGGGAGACCTGAGACACTCTGTCCACCCCACCATCCCTACTGCCTATGTGATGAAGGTCTGTGCTTTCTCTGACTGTCTTTGGGGGTGACCCTTTGGCTCTGGGAGGGCTGCTTCCTCTGCACTCGGTGTGGAGGGGCCTCTGGCTTCCTGGCCTGAGCAGTAAAGAGGCTGCTTGGTGTCTCACTATTTAGACCTCACTGTCCACATCAAGACGATGGGTCCTTGGAATGGGGAAAACTTATAAATTTACATTGTGTTATAGAACTCTTGTGACAACCAGCTGTTTTCTTGGTAAAACATCGTGTGTGTTCTCTATAGTTGTTACTAACTCTGTTAATTTGTGATCTCTGTGTGAAACCAGTTTGTGTTTGTGTGTGGTAAGACGTTTTGTAGCTCCGTACGGTGTTACCAGTTTGTGATATTTGATTGGCTTGAACAAGTTAAATGATTATATAAAGTAAGAAATAAAATACAAACAAACAGAAATACTTTATGATCTGGTGAAATAGTTGATGTTAAAGCTGGTTTTAGTTTGGTTTGATTACACAGTCATGCGTTTGAAAATTATCAGCACAAAATACAATTTTTTCTAACTGGGTTTATAAAAATTAGTTATCTGTTAAAAATATGTCAAGAAAATAGCTTTGGTCATTACTGACTTTGAAATCTCAAAGTTTTAACTACTATATCAAATAGGTACAATTAAAATAAAAGGTAAACTTTTAAGTGATAATTACATTGTATATATACATGGAAAAGATTTTCCAGGTGTCTTTGGTAATTGGAAATGATAAAGTTTTATCCTATAGATTAAATGATGCATCATTATTGAATGTCTAGAGCATTTCCAAGTAGCAGAATAATGAAACACTAAGTACTGAACATTGATTTATCACCTTTTTTGCTATTTATTGTAGATGAACTAAATATTTTTGGGTGTATTAGTAAACATGTCTTCTGCCACGTTAGAATTTTTGTGCTAAGAGGAAACATATTTCTAGAAGTTATGAAATATGTTCATAATTGCATCAAGCTAAAGAATCCTGGTGTAGCTGCAGGATTGGTCACTTAGTTTCCACTGCTGATTAAGATGGACGTTTGAATTGTTTATGTCTCTGCTATTGTGAAGAGCGCTTCTGTGGATTCATGTATCCACCTTTAACAACTGTTTTCAATTTTGGGGGTATATTTCTAGAAGTGGGTCTGTTGAGCCACATGGGCATTTTTTTGTGGGGTGGAAATTTCCAAGTGTTGTATGCAGAAGCCACACCATTGTAATTTTTCACCTTCAATGTTTAAGGGTTCTAATTTTTCTACATTGTTGCTGCTGTTTGTTAGTTTTAGTTTCTGGATTATAGCCCTTCTGGTACTATGTGAGGGGGTATCACATGTGGTTTTCATTTGCATTTGCATCAGGACTGAGGATGTGGAACATCTTACTGTGCTTGTTGACACTTTGCAGGTCTCCTCTGGACAAGGTTCTATTCAATTCTATTTTAAAATGTTAGTCATTTTCTTTTTTTGTTCTTGAGTTGTAAAAGTTCTTTGTCTCCTGGATAGCAGACTATTATCAGATATATAATGCGTACGTATTTGGTTCCATTTTATGGCGTGTCTTTTCGCTTTCTGGATTGCTTATTTTGATGCATGTATGTTTTTAATTTTGAGGAAGTCTAATTTATCTTTTTTTTGTTGTATGTGCTGTCATATCTAAGAAACCATCGCTAATCCAAGGTCGTGACAATGTATCTCCACGTTTTGTTTGAGAGTTTATACTTTTACTGCCTGTATTTAAGCCCTTCATGTATTTTAAGTTTTGTGTGTGGTGTGAGGTTGGGGTCCAATTTCATTTCTCTTCATTTGGATGGTCATTTGCCCAGTACCATTTGTTGGAAAACCCTTCTTTCCCCAATGTCAGGGTGTCTGGCCTTTGTGGGTCTGGACATGGCCCTGCGACCACCTTCCTGCATGGGAGCAGTACAACTGCGGCTGAGTTTCTATTTGACGCCAACAGCATGGTAGGATATAACATGCGTGCATACATCCACCTGAAACCTTGACTCCGACGCCGAACGCCGAAACGTGGCCTCACCTCGCCTGTAACTACTCATCCTGAACGCATGAAATACCTAAATCATGTGGTGGGACAACTGGACATTTCATTACAGAAAGTTTTAGTTCAGAAACTGGTGGCAGTCCTCTCAAATATTGAAAGGGGTGAGGTCCTTAAAAGATGATAATTGATATTGATTGTGACAAGACTGCCAAAAATGACAGTCCACTCAGAGAAAAGGCTCAGAAAGGTCTCCAAAATGAAACTCGTTCTGTGTTCAGACAGATCACAGCTACAGTGACATTCCTGCCACTATTGGAAGTTTCTTGTTCATTTGATCTACTGATTTATACAAATATTAGGTTGTGCCTGAAAAATGGGAAGAGTCAGGACTATAGTTGATCACCAATTGTGAGCACGTCTGCCTTCCTGCCTCACTGCCATTATCCAGAGTAAATCGCATGGTGGCCTACAGACTCCCTGGTAATGCCTGAAGATGAGAACACTAACGTAAATCCTCAGATGTGCTTCTCCTGAAACCAAGTCAACTGTAGTTCATATATTTTATAGCTTAACTTTTAGATGGGGGAAAACTTAACATACTTTACAGGACCGTGCGTGATTGTCCCATTTTGGGGGTATCTGTTTGGCTTTCAAGGGTGTTGCCACAATTTTTTGCAAACTGTTCGAAAAAGGGACCCAGCAGATTACTTTGGCCTTGTAATGTTAATTCCTTGAAGGTGGTGACTGTAGATAGGAAAAGTTTTGGTATGAAACAAAATGCTATCCCAAGTCACACCCTTTCATCAAGTGACTTGACTCAGAATACAGGTAGGGAAGTATTTAAAGATGAAACACAGTAAATGAAGTCTGAATACTCAGAATCTTGGTTTAGGTCCTAAAGTATCTGATAATACATAGATAACAAAATATTGCTATTCAGTCCTTTTGCCATTTATTTCATTTATATAGTAACCATACTGAAAAGAAATCTCCAATTATCGGATTGTAATTTATACAAATTACACTCACAAAACTAATATTTGTAGCGTTTAAATTCCAGTCATAGAGCACTTTTAAAAATGTCTTTCTGAGGGTGGCCTGTTAGCTCACTTGGTTAGAGCATGGTGCTGCTAACACCGAGGTTGCTGGTTAAATCCCCACATGGGCCACTGTGAGCTGCGCCCTCCTTAGCAAAAAAAAAAAGGAACAGAAAAAATAGAAAAAAAGCGTATTTCTGTGTTTTATAAATTAAAGTTGTAAATGACAATGATAAATTTCATGTGTATGTTCAAAAATAATCTACTGATTTAGACCGACGGGTTTATTTCTGGGTCCTCAATACAATTCCATTGATCTCTATGTATATCTCTATGCCAGTGTCACCATGTTTTCCTTACTGTGGCTTTGTACTAATTACGAATTACGTTTGGGAAGGGTGAGCCTCCAACCTGATTTTGTTTTTGAAGATCCTTATGGCTCTTTTCTTCCCTGGAAATTTGCTGTGAATATTAGGATCAGCTTGCACGTTTTTCCACAAAGGCCTTGGGGCCTTTTCACAGGAATGACACTGAATCCTTACATCGCATCTGTTCTGTTGCCATCCTAACAATTTCCATCACCATGCGATGGCCTCACGTTTATGTAGGTAGTTTCCTTTAATTTCTTTCAGCAAACAAAGACATTATGTTTTGTAATTTTCAGTGTAGAAGCCTTGCACTATTCCTAAGTATTTTATCAACGTTGATGTGATTTAAAATGGAATTGTGTTCTTAAATTCTTTTTTAGATTACTCCTTGCTAGCGTATACAAATATAACAGATTCCTGTGTATTGATATTTTGTCATTTAACGTTGAATTACTTTACAGTAATAATAATTTTTTTGTTGATTCTTTTGGAAGTTATGTATTTCAGATGCGACTTGTCATCTGTGCATAGACAGTTTCAGTTCTTCCTTTCACATAGAGAACATCACTACAACTCTATAAGGGACATAGATCTGTGTCTTCTGTCTTTGGGACCTACTTCTGATTTGACTGGTTAGGGGCTAGTAGTGTCCCCACAGGGCTAGGGTTGGGGCTGAGGGGCAGTGTGGTGCTGAGTCAGGGGTTAAAGTTAAGATTGTGGGTTACAGTTTGGTTATGGTTTATGTGTAGTGTTTATGGCTACATGTATGTTATATGGTTTATGAGATTGATTATGGATTACATGTATGGTTTATGGCTATGTGTTTTTGGTTATAGTTTATAGTCACGGTTTATGGATATGGTTCATAGTTTGTGGTTTCTGGAGATAGTTTAGTATTACGTTGAGGGTTTAGGTTACGGTTTATGCTGTTGGTTATGGTTTATGGTTGTAAGGTTTTACGTTTATGTTAAGGTTTAGATTTAGGCTTAGGGCTAAGGGTTTAGTGTTTAGGTTTTACAGGTTAGGTGTTTGGTTTGGGGTTAGGGTTAGGGCTCAGTGATGTGGAATCTGTTGCTTTCCTGACCCAGCATCTGTTCTCTGGCCCCAGTCCAGCACCTCAGCTTCCAGGGAACTCAGTGGCTTCCAGTCCTACCTGACATATCAAAATCAAGACTTCCTGGGTGCAGGATATGAGGACACTGGGTAGGGATCGATCTCAGGGGAACTTCCAAACTGCTTTGTCCCCTTTCCTTCCCTGTCCCAGGAGAGGGAACTCCAGAGCAATGTGACGAGAATAAGTGGGAAGATGAGGTCCTGGATGGATCATTGCTTAGTATTTTCCTTATTTTAGGGTCCATTTTGTTCATGGAAATCACCCATTTCGACGCAATAGGTGTATCTTAACTTTAGTTTTACTTTCTCCTCTCTTTCCAGAATTGTTACAATCAACGTACACATGTTGATGCATGACTGTTCACTGAAGTCTGTATTTTATTCAGATTCCTGCTTTCAGGCCCAGTCTCAGTGCTGACACCTCTGTCTGTCAAAGCCCGCACCAGACAGGTTAATGGTGACAGCTGGGGGTACCTGGTGAGTGAACTGGGGTGTTATGATAGGAAATGAGACCAGGAGAAGAACATGAGGCCTGATAAAGTCGCAACACTGTGCTGATGACAGAGACTTTCCTCTCCAGCCCCAGTGAAGCTGCTGGTGGTTGTAGGCACAGGAAGTGACGGGGTTAGACCCCACCTTAGTTAGAAAGATGGAGCTGGTCCCAGTGTGCAGGTTGCCCTGGAGGAGGGAAGGACGGCAGCAGGGAGACCCGTGAGAAGAGCGGTGAGAGGCGCTCTGGCCTGAGCTGAGACAAGGGCCTTGAATTTGGAGATGAGCAGGGTTTGAAGACCAGGGAGGGGCTGTGGTGAGCGCTGCCCTGTGGACGAAGCTGGCACAGATGCCAGAGTCAGCACTCAGGGGACTGGCTGTGTGGACACCAACAGGAGAGCGCATTCTGCCACCAGGAGACTATCTGCTAATAGTCCTTCTATTTGCTCATAGATCCTTCCAGCCCATGGAGGTAGAGAAAGGACTGAGAAGGGAAGAGGGAGGGGGAGTGAGGGACCATCTCCTGTGGGGCAGGAGCTGACCTGCATCACCTCACTGATCTCACAGCCACCCTGAGAGGGAGCCGTTATCCCCACCTGACAGGTGAGGACACTGACTTCCCATGTCTTTGTCTGAAGTCACACAGCTAGTGCTTGGAGGAGACAGAAGCCAGCTCTGCACCTGTCTGAGGCTCACGCACCCCTCCATAGGGAAGGTGTCACCCCAGACTCCATTCTGAGCAGCCAGGAAGCTCTTGTCAGTTGTGACCTCAGAGGAAGGGAAGATGGGGAGAAGCTCCCTCATGTCAGATCCTTCCTTCCAGACAACCTCACAGCTAATAGCTCACCAATGGTCGACTACCTCCTAGCCATCAGCCTCATTCCGCAGATCCATGGGGAGCATGCACACTGCATTTTTCCCCGACCCCAAGACACTTCCTCGGTTTTTCTCACATTCCCTAAGCTCCAGGAAACTTGGTCCATCTCAAACACCTGAACCTGTCAGACGTTGACAAACTGGGAAAGAGCCTTGCCACCATCTTCTCACCACATCCACAGCAGCAATTGCTGGATCACCCCTCCTGCTTTCATTTGTCTCAGCTGCAAAAACAGCTGAACCCCCTGTCCTGCCACTCCACCCAGGCTCCGTGATATGGCACCTGATTTCCACTCCACCTCGTTTTGACTTTGTAACATCCTGCAGGAAAAACTCAGAGACTAACGAACTGTGATCCCTACCCTCTCCTCTTTTCCTCATTGCGTGAACCACACAACTCCAACCTCACTCCAGCCCCTTCTCTCTCCCTCCAAATCCTCTCCGTTATCTCTACCTTTCTCCTTATCTCTACTTGTCCATTTTAGAGCTCCTTTTCTTTGATTCCATCACCTGATTTTCAACCCAAGAAGACTTGAGTCCCATTATTGTCTTTATTATATGACTCTTCCCTCTCATAACACTTTGCCTACCATTACCCCTTATCTCTACCCAGCTCACAAGCTAATTCTTCATCTTCCATATATGCTTGCCTGCTCACCAATTGTACAGGGACTTACATCCTAGGTTTCCTTTCTCCAGATATTGAGATCACCCCCAATAGTCAATTTCTACCTCTCCCCACATATACTCTCATGCACCAAAGATGGTCGTTCTCCTTATCTGCTTTTAGTGTCACTGAACATCTCTGTGGGAGTAACGAAAGGAACGGCAGGGCTAGGAGTCTCCTTACATGAATTTCAAACCCTGCCACAGGATCTCAGCCAGGCCCAGAATCACAGACACCACCTCAGGAACCAAGTGGCGATCCGAGTTTACAGCTAAGAGTGGCTCTTGATTTGTTCTCCTCATAGGGCCTTTAACTATTATCTTTTATGGTCCTAGCCTTTGGTCTTTGCCTCTTCCACCTTTTCACCCAATTCCTGCAGAGCCTACTCCAGGTGTGCACAAATGGAGCTGTCC
This sequence comes from Rhinolophus hipposideros, assembly GCF_964194185.1. Classification (NCBI taxonomy): domain Eukaryota; kingdom Metazoa; phylum Chordata; class Mammalia; order Chiroptera; family Rhinolophidae; genus Rhinolophus; species Rhinolophus hipposideros. The sequence goes on along the minus strand of NW_027668872.1, from coordinate 214,404 downwards.
ATAAAATGCTTCACCTACAACAACATTACCAGCCCCTTCCACAACGTCTCCCTCCTCTCTCCACCTTCATTCAGCCTGAAGAAACTACAGAATAGAGACACGGTGGCCTTTCTACATTTTAATAACAAACAAGTCTGGAAGGGTAGGTCTCTGAATGTTAGAGACCTTCATTTAATGTTAGGTCTCAGAGACCTTGACTTACAGACAGAGCCATGTTGGCTGACCTACACAAACAGAGCCATGCTTGTAACAACAAAAAATACCACAAAAGAGCTACTAGCTTGCTGTCATTCAACATTTCATGTTCAAACAATGCTATCCTGTCTGCACAGCCCCTATAAAAACCTCCTCATCCCCTCTTCAGGACTGGAAGTCTCCTTTAGACATGCAGTCCGGATTGTAGCCATCTTTTGCACAGCCAATATACTGTTGCTCTCTTACAATAAAGCTTTCTTAAGTTGCCTGACTGTGTGCATTCCATTTCCAGCCAACCTATCAAAGAATACAAGTGATTCTCAAGTGACTTTTATATAAATCATGTTGTAATAACATTGGTTTGGAAAGTTTGGTTGAAATATGCTCTAGATTTGAGAGCTGAGGATTTTTCAGTGTAAAGGAATATGCCCCGCAATGTTTGTCTTCAACTTAGAAAAGCAGTCTTTTCTTATATAAGAGCTTATGAAATGAGCTATTTCACTGTCTGCCTCTATTGCTAAAAATCTTTCTTGGTGATTTAGCATTACATTTGGTAACCTATAATATGGAATGCATATGATTCTTTCCTATCTATATCTACGTATCTATGTACGTACGTATCTATCTATGTGTGTGTATCTGACATTTAAATAGATACCCACACATGCATGTGTATATACTCATAAACACACAAAAGAATGTAAAGAAAAACATATTCACACTTATTTGTCTTACCCATCATTTTATGGTTCTAACAGATTACTTGCTATATATTGCAAACAAAATATCTCCAAATATGTGGTAAAAGATCATAGGTTTACAATAAAGAACTAACTATACGTGTCTGTCTCAATCTTGCCCTTCCTGTACAAGTCCAACACATGCCCTCCATCAGTTTTTCTTTTTGAGTTCTTTGGGTGATTAATGTTTATTCTCCAAATACTGCTTCTGTATCTAAACGTTATTCTGCAATTGATGTTATATTTTAACTATTGCCTTCCCCATATGATAGATGAGGATGATCTCCCTTACATCCCCTATCTACTCTTTTGGGTAATTTATTGAATCACTATTCTGATTTGTCAACTATGCAAATTCAAACAAGATACGTACACCTGCATTTCCTATCCCACAAACCAGAGCCAAATCTCTTGACTTCACATTTCGTTAAGATGAGGACACCTGTAAGGCTCAGGAGGAGGCTGACGGTCGGTAAGTACATGAGTTCTCTCCCTACCCAAGAAGGGTGCTAGAATTCCATTCCCTACTCTGTAGGTCCATTGCTGTGACTCCTCTGCCCCACAAAAAGGAAGTTCTGTCATGAAATTTAAATGAATTATCTGTCTTTCATGAATTTATTACATCTGGAATATTTTTCTAAGCTCTCAATAATTATATATTCCATTGAATCTGATTTTTATCTCTGGACCACATTTTCCAAAAATCTGATCTTCTACTGGTTTTCTTGGTACTTATACTAACTCATTTCAGTATTTCCTGGATTCCTTAGTGTCCTCAAATTCATACATTTTGACATACATTTATACATGTAAATAGCTTCTAATATTTTAATATTTTAATATATTAGATTTAGAGAAGAGCTACAAAAATAGTACACAGTGCCCTTATTTCCATTAGCTAGAATTTCCTAATGTTAGCATGATCAAAATTAAGAAGTAAACATTTTACCAGAGGGTAAGGGGGGAGGGGAGTGGTAGATAAGGGTAAAAGGGATCAAATATATGGTGATGGAAGGTGAACACACAATGGAATTTATAGATGATGTAATACAGAATTGTACACCTGAAATCCATGTAACTTTACTAACAATTGTCACCCAAACAAACTTCAATTAAAAAAAAGAAATAAACATTGGTACAATACTGTTTTCTAAACTCGAGACTTTATTTGGATTTCACCAGTTTCCCCTAAAGTGTTGTCTTTCTGTTTCAAGATCCAGTCCAATCCAATCTTTGATTGCCATAGTTCTCCTCTAATCTGTAATAGTTCCTCAGATTTTCCTTGACTTTCAAGACTTTGACACATGTTAAGCGTAATTCTCAGCTATTTTATAGGCAGCTCCTCAATTTTGATTTTGTCTGATATATCCTTATAAGTACAATACAGTTATGGGTTTTTGAGATGACTATCAGAGAGGTGACACGCCCTTCTCACTGCACAATTTCAGGGAGGGCATGATGTAAATCTGTATTATTACTGGTTATGTTAAACTTGGTCATTTTATTAACGTAATGTCTACCATGTTTTTTCATTGAGAAGTTCCTTTTTCCCCCTTGATAAATAATATTTAATGGAGATACTTTACGACTGAAAGATACTATTTTTCCTTAAATTTTTGACCTGCTGATTTTTTTGTTAAATCTTATCCAGATCATATCCTTCAAGGCAGCATGCTGATCCTCTTAGTAATTCAAGTACTTCCCTGCCCCTCAACTAAGGATAGATTGTCTTGTTCTCTTCTCCAGCTGCAATCTCTTTTCACTAGTATTCTAAGAGCAAAGTGTTTGGTTCCCCTGCCCCACAGATCAAGGCTCCTATTCAAAAGAGGAGGTAGAGAGAAAGTGTCACAGTGGAGTTCAATGCTCCTTCTACAGAGGCGCTCTTCCCCATCACGTTTTTCACCAGGAGAAGCATTTCTTAGGATTCTCCAGCTCTTGTGTGAGTGCCTCCCAGGGTTCATGGAGAAAAAACCATGCGAAAGGATGCAGATTTCATTTCCCTGTGATTTGTTCCCAAGTTCTGATATCTCTCTCATTATTTTCAGGCTCACTCATATTCTTTCACTTATATACAAATATCTGATTGTACACATTTAAGAACAAAGAAACAAAAATATTTATTGCAAGCTCTATCTGTGGAGAAGGGGCTTGTGCATGACAGGCCCCACCTCAGAATGAGCATTTAAGACATAAGACAAAAATTCCTTCAGACCCTTTTTTCCTTTACTTTGCCTTCCACAATATCAGAAATTAAGTTTTTACACTATAAGTTTTGCTCTATTCCACTTCTACTAAAAAATCTTTTCATAGCCCTCTGTTGGTGAGGCGAGGCGAGGCGAGGCAAAAAAGCCATGACGTGACATCTCATTGTGATTTTCATTTTCATTTCTGTGATAATTAGTGATGTTGAGTATTTTTTCATATGTCTATTAGCCATCTGTATGTCCTTTTTGGAGAAATGTCTATTCAGGTCCTCCGCCCGTTTTTTAATTGGATTGTTTGTTTTTTTGTTGTTGAGTTGTATGAGTTCCTTACGTATTTTGGGTATTAGTCCCTTATCAGAGGTGTTGTTTACAAAAGTCTTCTCCCATTTGGTTGGTTGCCTCTTTATTTTGCCAATGGTTTCTTTTGCTGTGCAGAGGCTCTTTAGTTTGCTATAGTCCCATTCATTTATTTTAGCTTTTACTTCCCTTGCCTTTGGAGTCAAATTCATAAAATGCTCTTTGAACCCAAAGCCCATAAGTTTAGTACCTATGTTTTCTTCTATGCAATTTACTGTTTCAGATCTTATATTTAGGTCTTTGATCCGTTTTGAGTAATTTTGCTACATGGTGACAGATAACAGTCTAGTTTCATTCTTTTGCACCTGGCTTTCCAACTCTCCCAGCATCATTTATCGAAGAGGCTGTCTTTTCTCCTTTGCACGTTTTTGGCTTCTTTGTCAAAAATCATCTCCCCATATTTATGTGGGTTTATTTCTGGGTTTTCAATTCTATTCCATTGGTATAGGTGCTCCGATGTTCATTGCAGCACTGGAAACAACCAAAGTGTCCTTCGGTAGATAAATGGATAAAGAAATTGTGGTGTACATACACAATGGAATGCTATTCTGCCATAAGAAAAGATGAAATAGTGCCATTTGCGACAACATGGATGGAACTTGAGATTATTATGCTAAGCAAAATAAGTCAGACAGAAAAAGTCGAGAACTATATGATTCCACTGATATGTGGGATCTGAAAGCAACAAAGAACAAGACAGACAAGTGAACAAAAACTCATAGACACAGACAATAGTTTAGTGGTTACCAGAGGGTAAGCAGGGAGATGGGTGGTAGATGAGGGTAAAAGGATCAAATATGTGGTGATGGAAGGAGAAGTGACTCTGGGTGGTATCACACAATGTGATATATGGATGATGTAATACAGAAATGTACCCTTGTATAGAGCATATAAAATGTATCACATATGTCGGATTGAGGTGTGCAAAGCAAGTTGTTTACTGGTAGGGACAGGACTATGGCTGCACATGTGTGAGACTGATAAGAGTAAAGTGAAAGTAAACGTGTTTATGTTTAGAGCATAAACATGTAAGTCAGCATGATTATATTTATGTGTGAAACTGAGCATAACAAAATTGAGTGGTAAACGTGTTCACTAAAACAACTTCTGGTTCTCACCTAAGAGGAAACAAGTCCAAGGAAGAGAGGACAAAAGCAGAGTTCAAGAGCAATACTATGAGTGGTCTGACTGGGAGCAAAGACCCTCTGCAAGGCTCTGAACCAGACAGTCCGGAATGATCCACTGCGATGTTCCTCTGGGAAATCCGACAGTCCTCTGTGGGGTGCAAGCCACAATACTCCGGGACTCTCTGAAGTTCTTCCTTGCAAGACCATCTTGCCTCAGACCTGTCCGGGGCCCTGCCGTCTCTCCTGGACCAGCGACCTTCTCCACCTCAATTGACCCTGCGACATGGTTCATTATTAAATTCTATTCTATTCTGCATAATCTTCTCTGCTTAGGAGAGCATTGGCCTCTGGAGGGACATTGGTACCAAAATAAAGCTGTGCTACTCACTCTACCTGAACCTGTGTGAAAGGACTTTGTTCCCAACTTACGTCACGAGTACCACACAGTGACATACGGCCCGGTGGAGGGGTTAATGTCCCCTTGACTTTCGGGAAGAGACTGAAATGTCACTTACAGGCACTCATGAAAACCCTTGAAACCTATGTAATTTTATTTTATTTATTTTATCTTATTTTTTAAATTTATTGGGGTGACAATTCTTAGTGAAATAACATAGATTTCAGGTGTACAATTCTGTATTACATCATCTATAAATCCCATTGTGTGTTCACCACCCAGAGTCAGTTCTCCTTCCATCACCATATATTTGATCCCCCTTACCCTCATCTCCCTCCCCTCAACCCCTTACCCTCTGGTAACCACTAAACTATTGTCTGTATCTATGAGTTCTTGATTCTCATTTGTTTGTCTTGTTCTTTTGTTGTTTTTGGTTTATATACCACATATCAGTGAAATCATAGGGTTCTCTGCTTTTTCTGTCTGACTCATTTCGCTTAGCATTATACTCTCAAGATCCATCCATGTTGTCACAAATGGTCCTATTTCATCTTTCTTACCGCCGAATAGTATTCCATTGTGTATATATACCACAATTTATTTATCCATTCATCTATCGAAGGACATTTTGGTTGTTTCCATGTCTTGGCCACCATAAACCAAGCTGCAGTGAACATTGGAGCAACGTGTCTTTATGTGTAAATTTTTTCAAATTTTGGGGGTAGATAACCCAGGAGGGGGATTGCTGGGTCATATGGTAATTCTATTCGTGATTTTTTGAGGAACCTCCACACTGCCTTCCATAGCGGCTGCACCAGTCTGCACTCCCACCAACAGTGTATGAGGGTTCCTTTTTCTCCACAGCCTCTCCAACACTTGTTACTATTTGTCTCGTTGATGATAGCCAGTCTGACTGGGGTGAGGTGATATCTCATTGTGGTTTTTATTTGCATTTCTCTGATGATTAGTGATGTTGAGCATTTTTTCATATGTCTATTTGACATTTGTAAGTCCTCTTTAGAGAAATGTCTCTTCAGGTCCTCTGCCCAATTTTCAATTGGGTTGTTTGCTTTCTTTGTTGTTGAGCTTCATGAGTTCTTTGTATATTTTGGATATTAGCCCATTATCGGAGGCACTGTTTGCAAAAATCTTCTCCCATTCAGTTGGTTGCCTCTATTTTGTTGATGGTTTCTTTTGCTGTGCGGAAGCTTTTAATTTCATATAGTCCCATTTGTTTATTTTAGCTTTTACTTCTATTGCCATTGGAGTCAAATTCATAAAATGCTCTTTGAACGCAAGGTCCATAAGTTTAGTGCCTATGTTTTCTTCTATGCAGTTTATTGTGTCAGGTCTTATGCTTAAGTCTTTGGTCCATTTTGAATTAATGTTGGTACATGGTGACAGATAGCAGTCCAGTTTCATTCTTTTGCACGTGGCTGTCCAATTCTCCCAGCACCATTTATTGAAGAGGCTGTCTTTCCTCCATTGTATGTTTTTAGCTTCTTTGTCAAAAATTCCCTGTCCATATTTATGTGATTTTATTTCTGGGTTCTCAATTCTATTCCATTGGTCTATGTGTCTGTTTTTCTGCCAATGCCATGCTGTTTTGATTATTGTAGCCCTGTAGTACAAGCTAAAGTCAGGGAGTGCGATACCTCCAGTAGTGTTCTATTTTCTTAAGATTGCTTTGGCTATTCGGGGTCTTTTGGGGATCCAAACAAATCTGATGATTTTTTTGTTCTATTTCTTTAAAAAATGCCATTGGGATTTTGATGGGATTGCATTAAATCTGTATATTACTTTAGGTAATATGGTCATTTTAACTATGTTGATTCTTCCAATCCATGAGCACGAAATGTCTTTCCATTTCTTTGTGTCTTCTTCAATTTCTTTCATAAATGTCTTATAATTTTCAGCATATAAATCCTTCACATCCTTGGTTAACTTTATTCCTAGGTATTTTATTCTTTTTGCTGCAATTGCAAAGGGAATTGTTTTTTGTATTTCTTTTTCTGAGATTTCATTGTTAGTATATAGGAATGCAATGGACTTTTGTACGTTGATTTTGTAGCCAGCAACTTTACTGTATTCATTGATTGTTTCTAACAGCTTTTTGGTGGAGTCTTTAGGGTTTTCTATGTATAGCATCATGTCATCTGCAAAGAGTAATATTTTAACTTCTTCATTCCCAATTTGGACGCCTTTTATTTCTGAGGTGAGCTGAGCTGAGTTGTGCTGAGCTGAGCTGAGCTGAGCTGAGCTGTGCTGAGCTGAGCTGAGCTGAGCTGTGCTGAGGTGAGCTGAGCTGAGCTGAGCTGTGCTGAGCTGAGCTGTGCTGAGCTGTGCTGAGGTGAGCTGTGCTGTGCTGAGCTGAGCTGAGCTGAGCTGTGCTGTGCTGAGCTGTGCTGAGCTGTGGTCAGCTGAGCTGAGCTGAGCTGAGCTGTGCTGTGCTGAGCTGAGCTGAGCTGTGCTGAGCTGAGCTGAGCTGTGCTGTGCTCAGCTGAGCTGAGTTGTGCTGTGCTGAGCTGTGCTGTGCTGAGCTGAGGTGAGCTGTTCTGAGCTGTGCTGAGCTGAGCTGTGCTGAGCTGAGCTGAGCTGAGCTGTGCTGAGCTGTGCTGAGCTCAGCTGAGCTGTGCTGGGCTGAGCAGAGCTGAGCTGAGCTGTGGTGAGCTGAGCTGAGCTGAGCTGAGCTGAGCTGAGCTGAGCTGAGCTGAGCTGTGCTGTGCTGTGCTGGGTTGAGCTGTGCTGTGCTGAGCTGAGCTGTGCTGAGCTGTGCTGAGTTGAGCTGAGCGGAGCTGTCCTGTGCTGTGCTGTGCTGTGCTGAGCTGAGCTGAGATGAGCTGAGCTGTGCTGAGCTGAGCTGAGCTGTGGTGAGCTGAGCTGAGCTGAGCAGAGCTGTGCTGTGCTGTGCTGAGGTGGGCTGAGCTGTGCTGACCTGAGCTGAGCTGAGCTCAGCTGTGCTGTGCTGTGCTGAGCTGTGCTGAGCTGTGCTGTGCTGAGCTGAGCTGAGCTGTGGTGAGCTGAGCTGAGCTGAGCTGAACTGTGCTGAGCTGTGCTGAGAGGAGCTGAGCGGACCTGTCCTGTGCTGTGCTGAGCTGAGCTAAGCTGAGCTGAGCTGGGCTGTGCTGAGCTGAGCTGAGCTGAGCTTAGCTGAGATGAGCTGAGCTGAGCTGTGCTGAGCTGTGCTGAGCTGAGCTTAGCTGTGCTGTGCTGAGGTGAGCTGAGCTGTGGTGAGGTGAGCTGAGCTGCTGTGAGCTGAGTTGAGCTGAGCAGAGCTGTGTTGTGCTGTGCTGAGCTGGGCTGAGCTGTGCTGACCTGAGCTGAGCTGAGCTGAGCTGTGCTGTGCTGTGCTCTGCCGAACTGAATTTAGCTGTGCTGAACTGTGCTGACCTGAGCTGAGGTGAGCTGAGCTGAGCTGTGGTGAGCTGAGCTGAGGTGAGCTGAGCTGAGCTGAGCTGAGCTGTGCTGTGCTGTGCTGAGCTGAGCTGTGCTGAGCTGAGCTGAGCTGAGCTGAGCTGAGCTGAGCTGTGCTGAGCTGAGCTGAGCTGAGCTGTGCTGAGCTGAGCTGTGCTGAGCTGTCCTTTGCTGAGCTGTGCTGAGCTGTGCTGAGCTGAGCTGAGCGGAGCTGTCCAGTGCAGTGTTGAGCTGAGGTGAGCTGAGGTGTGCTGAGCTGAGCTGAGCTGAGCTGTGCTGAGCTGAGCTGTGCTGAGCTGTCCTGTGCTGAGCTGTGCTGAGCTGTGCTGAGCTGAGCTGAGCGGAGCTGTCCTGTGCTGTGTTGAGCTGAGCTGCGCTGTGCTGTGCTTTGCTGAGGTGAGCTGAGCTGTGCTGAGCTGAGCTGTGCTGTGCTGAGCTGAGCTGAGCTGTGCTGAGCTGTGCTGAGCTGAGCTGAGCGGAGCTGTCCTGTGCTGTGTTGAGCTGAGCTGAGCTGAGATGTGCTGAGCTGTGCTGAGCTCAGCGGAGCTCAGCTGAGCTGTGCTGTGCTGTGCTGAGCTGTGCTGTGCTGAGCTGTGCTGGGTTGAGCTGTGCTGTGCTGAGCTGAGCTGAGCTGTGCTGTGCTGAGCTGTGCTGAGCTCTGCTGAGACGAGCTGTGCTGAGCTGTGCTTAGCTGAGCTGAGCGGAGCTGTCCTGTGCTGTGCTGAGCTGTGCTGTGCTGTGCTGAGCTGTGCTGAGCTGAGCTGAGCTGAGCTGAGCTGAGCTGAGCTGAGCTGAGCTGAGCTGAGCTGTGCTGTGCTGAGCTGTGCTGACCTGAGCTGAGCTGTGCTGACCTGAGCTGAGCTGTCCTGTGCTGTGCTGAGCTTGCTGAGCTGTGCTGAGCTGTGCTGTGCTGAGCTGTGCTGAGCTGATCTGATCTGAGCTGCGCTGTGCTGAGCTGAGCTGAGTTGTGCTGAACTGAGCTGTGCTGAGCTGTGCTGAGCTGAGCTGATCTGTGGTGAACTGAGCTGTGCTGAGCTGTGTTGAGCTGAGCTGTGCTGAGCTAAGCTGAGCTGTGTTGAGCTGTGCTGAGCTGTGCTGAGCTTAGCTGAGCTGTGCTGTGCTGAGGTGTGCTGAGCTGTGCTGAGATGAGCTGTGCTGAGCTGAGCTGAGTGGAGCTGTCCTGTGCTGTGCTCAGCTGAGCTGAGCTGAGCTGTGCTGTGCTGTGGTGAGCTGAGCTGAGCTGTGCTGTGCTGAGCTGAGCTGAGATGTGGTAAGCTGAGCTGAGCTGAGCTGAGCTGTGCTGTGCTGTGCTGAGCTGTGCTGTGCTGAGCTCTGCTGGGCTGAGCTGTTCTGAGCTGAGCTGAGCTGAGCTGAGCTGAGCTGTGCTGAGCTGTGCTGAGCTGAGCTGAGCTGAGCTGAGCTGTGCTTAGCTGAGCTGAGCTGAGCTGAGCTGTGCTGAGCTGTGCTGAGCTGAGCTGAGCTGAGCTTTGCTGTGCTGAGCTGAGCTGAGCTGAGCTGAGCTGTGCTGAGCTGTGCTGAGCTGAGCTGAGCTGAGCTGAGCTGTGCTGAGCTGAGCTGTGCTGTGCTGTGCTGAGCTGTGCTGACCTGAGCTGAGCTGAGATGAGCTGAGCTAAGCTGAGCTGAGCTGAGCTGAGCTGTGCTGAGCTGAGCTGAGGTTAGCTGTGCTGTGCTGTGCTGAGCTGTCCTGTGCTGTGCTGAGCTGTGCTGAGCTGAGCTGTGCTGTGCTGACCTGAGCTGAGCTGAGCTGAGCTGTGCTGAGCTGTGCTGAGCTGTGCTGAGCTGTGCTGAACTGTGCTGAACTGAGCTGAGCTGAGCTGTGCTGAGCTGACCTGAGCTGAGCTGAGCTGAGCTGTGCTGAGCTGTGCTGAGCTGAGCTGAGCTGAGCTGAGCTGTGCTGAGCTGAGCTGAGCTGTGCTGTGCTGTGCTGAGCTGTGCTGACCTGAGCTGACCTGAGCTGAGCTGAGCTGTGCTGAACTGAGCTGAGCTGAGCTGTGCTGAGCTGAGCTGAGATCAGCTGTTCTGTGTTGTGCTGAGCTGTCCTGTGCTGTGCTGAGTTGTGCTGAGCTGAGCTGTGCTGTGCTGAGCTGAGATGAGCTGTGCTGAGCTGTGCTGAGCTGAACTGAGCTGAGATGTGCTGTGCTGTGCTGTGCTGAGCTGTGCTGAGCTGAGCTGTGCTGTGCTGAGCTGAGCTGAGCTGAGCTGAGCTGAGCTGTCCTGTACTGAGCTGTGCTGAGCTGTGGTGAGCTGAGCTGAGCTGAGCTGAGCTGTGCTTTGCTGAGCTGTGCTGAGCTGTGGTCAGCTGAGCTGAGCTGAGCTGAGCTGTGCTGTGCTGAGCTGAGCTGAGCTGTGCTGTGCTGAGCTGAGGTGAGCTGTTCTGAGCTGTGCTGAGCTGAGCTGAGCGGAGCTGTCCTGTGCTGTGCTGAGCTGAGCTGAGCTGAGCTGTGCTGAGCTGTGCTGAGCTCAGCTGAGCTGTGCTGTGCTGCGCTGAGCTGAGCTGAGCTGTGGTGAGTTGAGCTGAGCTGAGCTGAGCTGAGCTGAGCTGAGCTGTGCTGTGCTGAGCTGAGCTGAGCTGTGGTGAGCTGAACTGAGCTGAGCAGAGCTGTGCTGTGCTGTACTGAGGTGGGCTGAGCTGTGCTGACCTGAGCTGAGCTGAGCTGAGCTGTGCTGTGCTGAGCTGTGGTGAGTTGTGCTGTGCTGAGTTGAGCTGAGCTGTGCTCAGCTGAGCTGAGCTGAGCTGAGCAGACCTGTCCTGTGCTGTGATGAGCTGAGCTTAGCTGAGGTGAGCTGAGCTGTGCTGAGCTGTGCTAGGCTGAGCTTAGCTGTGCTCTGCTGAGGTGAGCTGAGCTGTGGTGAGGTGAGCTGAGCTGCTGTGAGCTGAGTTGAGCTGAGCAGAGCTGTGTTGTGCTGTGCTGAGCTGGGCTGAGCTGTGCTGACCTGAGCTGAGCTGAGCTGAGCTGTGCTGTGCTGTGCTCTGCCGAACTGAATTTAGGTGTGCTGAACTGTGCTGACCTGAGCTGAGGTGAGCTGAGCTGAGCTGTGGTGAGCTGAGCTGAGCTGAGCTGAGCTGAGCTGTGCTGTGCTGTGCTGAGCTGAGCTGAGCTGTGCTGAGCTGTACTGTGCTGAGCTGAGCTGAGCTGAGCTGTGCTGAGCTGAGCTGTGCTGAGCTGTCCTGTGCTGAGCTGTGCTGAGCTCTGGTGAGCTGAGCTGAGCTGAGTTGTGCTGTGCTGAGCTGAGCTATGCTGTGCTGAGCTGAGCTGAGCTGTGCTGAGCTGTGCTGAGCTGAGCTGAGCGGAGCTGTCCTGTGCTGTGTTGAGCTGAGCTGAGCTGAGCTGTGCTGAGCTGTGCTGAGCTCAGCGGAGCTGAGCTGAGCTGAGCTGTGCTGTGCTGTGCTGAGCTGTGCTGTGCTGAGCTGTGCTGGGTTGAGCTGTGCTGTGCTGAGCTGAGCTGAGCTGTGCTGTGCTGAGCTGTGCTGAGCTCTTCTGAGATGAGCTGTGCTGAGCTGTGCTTAGCTGAGCTGAGCGGAGCTGTCCTGTGCTGTGCTGAGCTGTGCTGAGCTGAGCTGAGGTGAGCTGAGCTGAGCTGAGCTGTGCTGTGCTGAGCTGAGCTGTGCTGTGCTGTGCTGAGCTGTGCTGAGCTGAGCTGAGCTGAGCTGAGCTGAGCTGAGCTGAGCTTAGCTGTGCTGTGCTGAGCTGTGCTGACCTGAGCTGAGGTGTCCTGTGCTGTGCTGAGCTTGCTGAGCTGTGCTGAGCTGTGCTGTGCTGAGCTGTGCTGAGCTGAGCTGATCTGAGCTGTGCTGTGCTGAGCTGAGCTGAGTTGTGCTGAACTGAGCTGTGTTGAGCTGTGCTGAGCTGAGCTGAGCTGTGGTGAACTGAGCTGTGCTGTGCTGAGGTGTGCTGAGCTGTGCTGAGATGAGCTGTGCTGAGCTGAGCTGAGCGGAGCTGTCCTGTGCTGTGCTCAGCTGAGCTGAGCTGAACTGTGCTGAGCTGAGCTGAGCTGTGCTGTGCTGAGCTGAGCTGAACTGAGCTGTGCTGTTCTGAGCTGTGCTGAGAAGACAGCTCAGCTCAGCTCACCTCACCTCACCTCACCTCAGGTCGGCTCAGCTCAGCACAGGACAGCTCAGCACAGCACAGCACAGCTCAGCTCAGCTCAGCTCAGCTCACCACAGCTCAGCTCAGCTCAGCACAGCACTGCACAGCACAGCTCAGCACAGCACAGCCCAGCTCAGGTCAGCTCAGCACAGCTCAGCACAGCTCAGCACAGCACAGCTCAGCTCAGCTCAGCTCTGCACAGCTCAGTTCAGCACAGCTCAGCTCAGCTCAGAACAGCACAGCTCTGCTCAGCTCAGCTCAGCACAGCATAGGACAGCTCAGCACAGCACAGCACAGCACAGCTCAGCTCAGCTCAGCACAGCTCAGCTTAGCACAGCTCAGTTCAGCTCAGCACAGCACAGCACAGCTCAGCTCAGCTCAGCACAGCTCAGCTCAGCTCAGCACAGCTCAGCTCAGCTCAGCACAGCACAGCTCAGTTCAGCACAGCTCAGTTCAGCTCAGCACAGCACAGCACAGCTTAGCTCAGCTCAGCTCAGCACAGCTCAGCTCAGCTCAGCACAGCTCAGCACAGCTCAGCTCAGCACAGCTCAGTTCAGCTCAGCACAGCACAGATCAGCTCAGCTCAGCACAGCTCAGCACAGCACAGCTCAGATCAGGTCAGCTCAGCTCAGCTCAGCACAGCTCAGCACAGCTCAGCACAGCACATCTCAGCTCAGCTCAGCTCAGCTCAGCTCAGCTCAGCTCAGCACAGCTCAGCACAGCATAGCTCAGCACAGGACAGCCAGCTCAGCACAGCTCAGCTCAGCACAGCTCAGCTCAGCTCAGCTCAGCTCAGCACAGCATAGGACAGCTCAGCACAGCACAGCACAGCTCAGCTCAGCTCAGCTCAGCTCAGCTCAGCTCAGCTCAGCACAGCACAGCTCAGCTCAGCACAGCTCAGTTCAGCTCAGCACAGCACAGCACAGCTCAGCTCAGCTCAGCTCACCTCAACACAGCTCAGCTCAGCACAGCTCAGCACAGCTCAGCTCAGCACAGCTCAGTTCAGCCCAGCACAGCACAGATCAGCTCAGCTCAGCTCAGCACAGCACAGCTTAGCAGAGCACAGCTCAGATCAGCTCAGCTCAGCTCAGCTCAGCACAGCTCAGCTCAGCTCAGCTCAGCTCAGCACAGCTCAGCACAGCATAGCTCAGCACAGAACAGTCAGCTCAGCACAGCTCAGCTCAGCACAGCTCAGCTCAGCTCAGCTCAGGTCAGCACAGCTCAGCACAGCACAGGATAGCTCAGCACAGCACTGCACAGCTCAGCTCAGCACAGCTCAGCTAAGCTCAGGTCAGGTCAGCACAGCTCAGCACAGCATAGGACAGCTCAGCTCAGCACAGCCCAGCACAGCTCAGCACAGCTCAGCACAGCACACCTCAGCTCAGCTCAGCACAGCACAGCTCAGCCTCCATGGGTCTGTTCCAGTCCATGACCCAGCCTGTGCGTCCCTCCTTCCGCCCCCCCAACTCCCAACCCCTGTCATTCTGGCTTCTGTCACTGCCAGGGTAGTGGAAGAGGCTGAGTAGACCAATGGGTAGCGCAAAGGGGCCTCGCTGTGGGTAAGGAGTCACCGGCTGCCCAAGCCCACTATGTCCTGTGGAGGCGGAGAGCAGGCAGGAGGCACTGCGCTGCTGGAGCCGGCCAGCGGAAAGAGGGGAGAGGCTCGCCGCCGGCGCTGCCCAACAACCTGGCGCGCGCTCACCACGCAGGCTGGGCGGCTGCTCTTGTGGCGCCAGGAGCCCGGTCCCAGCGTCTACGGCCATACCACCCTGCACGCGCCCGATCTCGCAGTCAAGCAGGGTCGAGCCTGGTTAGTACTTGGATGGGAGACCGCCTGGGAATACCGGGTGCTCTAGGCTTTTGCCCGCCACTCCTTTTGTGGCCGCCACGCTCCTGGACCCTCTGCAGCCGCCAAACCTGCCGCAGGACCCCTGGCCAGCGGGGCTGGGCGTGGTGGGGGGGGTGGATAGTGGGAGGATGGGGTCGGAGCCGCCACCTGGACCTACAGCCTCGCAGTCCCGGCCTCACGCCAGGCGCCTCGGCCCGGTCTGCCCCCCACAGCCCCTTCAAATCCTCATTTTTCCCCCCGCAAGCACAAGCGGTCAACCGGCAGCCCTTCACCGCGCCCACTTCGCAGCCCCCAGAGTCCAAGCCCAAGGCTACCTGCCGGAGCCGGCCTCCAAAACGGCCTCGGGCGGCTTTCTCCAGCCAAGGCAGTGCCGGTCCTTGGCACCTCGGGGTTCTTGTCAAAGGGGTGACAATATTACTGCCTGCACTAGGGCCCGGATACAGAGGCCCCAGTTGTCCCCGGACCGCGGGCCAAGGGGAGGCCCAGGCGCCCCACCCCACCGGAGGCCTCCGTCTCTGCTGGCAGGCACCGCGGCCCCTCCCCCAGCGCCCTTCCTTCTTTCTGGAGAGCCCTGCCCTCTTGGTTCCCCCTGGCCGGCCGCGGGGGCCCCAGGCGCACAGCCAAAAAAGAGCCAGGACAAACCCGTGGAATGAGGGAGCGCTACTCTTGCGTGTGCGCGTGGCCCGCGCCCCGGGGCTCCAGGACAGAGCACCACAGGGGAAAAGCAGGCAGGCCAGCAGGCAGGTACACAACCCACAGGAGGAGGGTGCCTGGGCCTGAGCCTCTCCTCCTGCGTGCGGGACCCCGGGCGTGGCTCGGACCCCACCGGCACTCCGCAGACCCTGGAGGCCTGCCCGGGGGTCCCACGGTGACTGCCCACTACCCGGGCACTGTCTGCTTAACGGAGTCCAGTCCTGGGCGCGACAGCACTCCGGTGGGGGAGCTGCCACTTCAACACAGCCTCCATGCGTCTGTCCCAGTCCGTGATTCAGCCTGTGCGTCCCTCCTTCCCCCCCCCCAACTCCCAACCCCTGTCATTCTGGCTTCTGTCACTGCCAGGGTAGTGGAAGAGGCTGAGTAGACCAATGGGTAGCGCAAAGGGGCCTCGCTGTGGGTAAGGAGTCACCGGCTGCCCACGCCCACTACGTCCTGTGGAGGCGGAGAGCAGGCGGGAGGCGCGGCGCTGCTGGAGCCGGCAGGCGGGGCGCGGCCCAGCAACCTGGCGCGCGCTCACCACGCAGGCTGGGCGGCTGCTCTTGGGGCGCCAGGAGCCCGGTCCCAGCGTCTACGGCCATACCACCCTGCACGCGCCCGATCTCGCAGTCAAGCAGGGTCGAGCCTGGTTAGTACTTGGATGGGAGACCGCCTGGGAATACCGGGTGCTCTAGGCTTTTGCCCGCCACTCCTTTTGTGGCCGCCACGCTCCTGGACCCTCTGCAGCCGCCAAACCTGCCGCAGGACCCCTGGCCAGCGGGGCTGGGCGTGGTGGGGGAGGTGGGTAGTGGGAGGATGGGGTCGGGGCCGCCGCCTGGACCTACAGCCTCGCAGTCCCGGCCTCACGCCAGGCGCCTCGGCCCGGTCTGCGCCCCACAGCCCCTTCTAAATCCTCATTTTTCCCCCCGCAAGCGCAAGCGGTCAACCGGCAGCCCTTCGCCGCGCCCACTACGCTGCCCCCAAAGCCCAAGCCCAGGGGTGCCTGCCGGCGCCGGCCTCCAAACGGCCTCGGGCGGCTTTCTCCAGCCAAGGCAGTGCTGGTCCTTGGCACCTCGGTGTCCTTACTCCTGAACCAACCCGTACCCCTGATCCTAATTCTACCCCTACCCCGGACCCTACCCCTACCCCTACCCCTGACCCTACCCCTACCACTGCACCTATTCCTACCCCTCCCCCGATCCTAACCCTACCCCTACCCTTACCCCTGACCCTACGCCTACCTTACAACTGACCCAAACCCTACCCCTGAACCTACCCTATTCCTACCCCTGACCCAATACTTACCCTGGCCAGACCCTACCCCTGACCCTACTTCTAACCCTGACCCTACTACTACCCCTATCCCTACTCTACCCCTACCTATACTCTGACCCTACCCCTAACCGTACCCCTGACCCTACCCCTACCTCTACCCTGACCCTACCCCTACCCCTTACCCAACCCCTACCCCTGACCCAACCGCTACACCTGACCCTAACTCTAGCCCTAAACCTGATCCACACCCTACCCCTGACCCTACCCCTACCCCTACCTGACCCTACCCCTATCCCTACACCTGAGCCAACACTTACCCCTGAACCTAACCCTACCCCTACACCTGACCCTACCCCTACCCCTACCCCTGACTGAACCCCTACCCCTACCCCTGACCCAAACACTAACCCACACCTGACGCAACCCCTAACCCTGATTCTAACCCTACCCGTCCCCTTGACCCTACCCCTACCCCTATCCCTGACCAAACCCCTACCCTTGACCATACCCTTACCCCTAATCCCTGACCCTTCCCCTACCCCTGAACCAATCCCTATTCCTACCCCTGATCCTACCCCTACACCTACCCCTCACCATTACCCTACCCATAGCCCTGACCCTACCCCTACTCCTGACCCAAACCTACCCCTGACCCTACCCTTACCCATATCCACCCATCCCCTACCCTAGACCCTATCCATACCCTTGAGCCTACTCCTACACCTGAACCTACCCCTAACACTACAACTAGCCCTACCCCTACCTCTGACTCTAACCCTACCCCTACCTCTAACCCTACCACTAGCCCTTACCCTACCCCTACCACAAACCCTACCCCTACCCCTGACCCTACCCCTACACCTGACCCTGCCCATTCCCCTGACCCTATCCCTTCTCCTACCCCTGAACCTACCCCTACCCTGACGATACACTTCACACTACTCCTGACCCAACCCCTACCCCAGACTTACCCCTACCCCTACTTCTGACCCTACCCCTATACCTACCCCTGATCATTCCCCTACCCCTACCCCTACCCCTGACCCTACCCCTACCCCTGACGAAAACCCTAACCCTGACCCTACCCTTACCCGTACACTTGACCCATCCTCTACCCCTGACCCTATCCGTACCCTTGATCCTACCCCTACACCTGACCCTACCCCTACCCCTACCTCTGACCCTACCCCTGCACCTGACCCTAACCCTACACCTATCCCTGACCCTACCCCTACCACAGACTCTAACTCTACCCCTACCCCTGACCCTATCTCTACGCCTGACCAAACCCCTGTCCTTGACCCTACCCCTTCCGCTTCCCCTGACCCTACACTTATACCTGACCCAACCCCTCCCACTACCCCTGACCATACCCCTAACCCTACCCCTGACCCAACCCCTAAACCTGAACCTACACCTACCGCTACCTCTGGCCCAACACCTAGCCCTGACCCTACCCTTACCCCGACCCCTGAACCTACCCCACTCCTGACCCTATCGCTACCCCTGACCCTACCACTACCACTGACCCTACACCTAGCCATACCCCTGACCCTACCCCTAACCCTGACCCAACCACTACACCTACCCCTTCTCTTATCCCTGAAACTACCCCTACACCTACCCCTGACTGTAACCCGACTCTTAACCCTGACCTTACCTGACACTATCCCTACCCCTGACTCTAACTTTAACCCTACCCCTGAACCTACACCTACCCCTACCCCTGACCCAAACCCTACCCCTGACCCTACCTGTACCCCTAACCCTGACCTTACCCCTACCCCTACCACTGAATTTACCCCTACCCCTACCCCTGACCCAAACCCTACCCCTACCCCTCACCCAACCTCTATCCTGACCCTAACCCTACCCCTACCCCTGACCCAAACACTTCATCTTACCCTACCCCTTTCCCTACCCCTACCCCTGACCCTAGCCATACCACTAACCCTGACCCTAACCCTATCCCTACTCCTGATCCAACCCCTACCCCTGACCTTACCCCTACCACTACCCCTGACTCTACCTTTACCCCTACCTCTGACCCTACCCCTACCCCTACCCCTGACCCTACCCCTACCCCTGACCCAACCTCTACCCCTGATCCTAATGCTACCCCTGATCCAACCCCTACCCCTGACCCTACCCCTACCCCTGAACCTACCCCTACCCCTGACCCTAACCCTACCCCTGACCCAACCCCTACCCCTACCCCTGACCCTAACCCTATCCCTGACCCTACCCCTACCCCTGATTCTACCCCTACCCCTGACCCTACCACTAGTCCTACACCTGACCCTACCCCTACCCCTGACCCACCCCTACCCCTGACCCTACCCCTACCCCTGACCCTACCCCTACCCCTGACCCAACCCCTACCCCTGACCCTGACCCTAACCCTACCCCTACCCTGACCCTACCCCTCTCCCTGACCCTACCCCTCTCCCTGACCCTACCCCTACCCCTGACGCTACATATACATATATACAAATATGATAATAATAGACATTATATGTTAGGATATGTTCTCATGTAAATATATGTATACATACCATATAACATATATAGGAAATATAAACATGCATATACATTGTAATATACTATGTGTACTATAGATAATATAAAAATATATCTTATGTTTGCATAATAATGTATAATCTATAACATACAATACTCAAATAGATGCAGTATATAAAAACATATTTAGAATATTCAAAAAGCAACAGTGAATATACTTTGGCCAGAAACATATAAGAAGCCATTAATATTGTTAATAGTTAGATAAACATAAAACTAAAGCAAAATTTTCAATTTTTGTATTTACCAGAATGGCAGATATTGAGAGTCTGGGAAAACCAAGTTTTATTGAAAATGTGGAGCCCTGATAACTCCTAGTCAGTGCTGGTGGTAATGTGGATTGGTACAACCACTTTGGAAAACAATTTGCGTTATTTTAAAAGTCTTTACATTTATAAATAAGAACACAGTGCATCCACTCATCACTGTACATATTCCGGGGTAACTTGATCATAGGTTTACCTGGGGATATTTACAAAACAAGGTCCCTGCCATATTGTTCTTTAAAATAAACACGAAACAACTCAAATGATCATCAATAGGATAACGGATTTTAAAAGTCGCAGTCAGAGTGAAATCAAATATGGTAATTAAAAATAATGCCATTTCATAAAAAGCTAGTAATATAAAAAAGGCATTGAGTATGTCACCATATTGATAATGTCCCCGTACTATATACATAATACATGTAATAACTATTGGTTATATATGAAGAAAACAATGATATGCCTAAACAAATTCAGGTAGTATTTAACTTTAAATGACGGGAAACAAGAGGATTAAAAATGAGGAATAACACACAGAATATATCCTATATGATATATTTTTAAAATTTATATTAAATTAATAAATAGATCTCAGATATTCCTGTACTGAATAGTTGGATCAGGATCCTTGTCTTATTATATTGCTAACTTATTTACTTATTTCTAATGTATATGTTGCTACTTTTTTTTTTTATTTTTTTTTTATGTTGCTACTTTTAAAAAATAATATATGTGACATAAAATATACAATTTTAATAGACATAACATGTTAGGATATGTGCTTATATAAGTAGATGTATACATACCATATAAAATATATAGAAAATGTGAACATGCATATACATTGTAATATACTATGTGTACTATAGAAAATATAAAATACATGTTATGTATGCATAATAATGTATAATATATGACATGCAATACTCACATAGATGCAGTATAGAAAAATACGTACCTTATTACTCCATATACAAGAATAAACTAAAAATAAATTAGATTTAAATGTATGAGAATGAAACCATCAATTCGTAGAACAAAATATAAGCAGTAAAGATTTTGACATTGCTCTGAATAACATATATCTCCTGGGCTAAGGAAATAAACACAAACACACACACACACACACACACACACACATACACACACACACACACAAACCGGAGACCATCAAATTAAAAACTTTTGCATGGCAAAGGAAACCATCCACAAAATGTAAAGACAACAACTGAATTTCAGCAGATAGTCACCATAATATCCAATAAGAGATTATCATTCAAATAGATAAAGAGCTCATATAACTCAACACCCAAACAACAAAGAATCCAATTAAGAAATGGGCCAAAGAACTTAACAGCTATACAAAGAACTTAACAGACATACAGGTGGATAATAGACATATGAAAGATGCTCCAAGTCACGAATCATGAGAAAAACTGCAAATCAAAATCACAATGTAAAATCAACTCACACCTGTCAGAATGGCTGCAGCACAGAATGATTCAACAACCAGGAAATGTTGGCCAGGATGTGAAGAAAAGGGAATCCTGCTGTGCTGTAGCTGAGGTGGGAAACTGGTGCAGGCGCTATGGAAAACAATTCTGAGGTTCCTCAAAACATTAAAAATAGAACTGGCTTATTACCCAGCAATTTCCCTTCTGGGTATTTATCGGAAGAAATCCAAAACATGAATATCAAAGACATATGCACCCATATGTCTACTGCAGCTCTATTTACAACAGGCCCGATATGGTAGCAACGTAGTTCCCATTCAATAGACAACTGGATCAAAACAAGAAAAACATCGTCAACAACAACAACAAACAACCACAGGTGGCACATATATGAAATGGAACACAACTCGGCCAGAAAAAAAATGTTACCATTTGTGACAACATGGATGGACTTAGAGGGTATTATTCTAAGGAATATCTCAAACAGAGAAAGACAAATACCATGTGATCTCACTTGTATGTGGACTCTCAAGAAACAATAATAAAATGGAAACAGATGGATAGGTACAGAGAACAAAATGATGGTTGCCAGAAGGGAGGGGGCTGGGGCCTGGGTGAATCAGGTAAAGGCTTTAAGATGTACAAAATGCTGATTACAAAACAGTCACGAGGATGTGAAGTACAGCATAGGGAATCTACTCAATAATGCTCTAACAACTACGTATAGTGCCAGGCAGGTACTAGTGAAAACAGGGTGATCACATCATAAATTATATAAAGGTTTCACACTATGTAGTTCACCTGAAACTAATATAAAATAATGCTGAATGTCAGCTGTAAATGAAACATGACAAAAAACCATGCTCTGAGATTTGGCTGGTTCTGCGGGAAAGATAATTTTTACATAGCAAAGCAGAAAATGTTGATGTCAGCCGCAGCACACTCAGAGCCCACGGACACAATTCCTTTTTCTAAGACATCATTCATATAGCAAAGGAACAAATCAGACTTCCACACATTTCCTTTTCGTCTCTGATTCCATATGTGCCTTCGTCAGTCTTCAAGCATCAAGTACCACCTAACCACTCGCAGGGACCCTCTCCCATTAGATCCAACCCGAGTCTTTGTAGTAATGCGTAGAGTCTTCTTCCTCACTGCTAGAGTCCGAGAAGTTCTCCACCGGCCAGTCTTTGCAAACAGAAAGATGAGCAATACATTTATTAGAAAGAGTGTCTGTCTCCCCCATTCGGCCTCCTCCAATTGAGGATATGAGAAGACACAGAGCATCACCCTCATCTTCCCTGCAGGTTCTCAGACCATCCCGGGACTCTGTGAGGTCAGAGCCCTTCAACGAGGCATTGGTCAGAGATGCCAACCTTCCAATCAGTGATACGTGGAAGGAATCACCTTCTTGTTCCCACTGGCCCACAATTGCTCTCCCCTCCAAACTCATCAACCTGCAATTGCAGCTGTTATATACAAACTTGAGTGTGGCTCCTGTGACTGCACAACTCGATATTTATCTTCTTTTAATTCATTAAGTTAATAAATGATCAAGTGAAATAAATTGAAAGTGGCACCGCTGGCCACTGGCTCCCCAAACGGATTGGCCAAAGCAAGAACTGAAAGATGTGGAAGGTGTCTTCTCCCCTCCCCAGATTGTTCCTGCAGAGTTGTTCACAGATCTGAGGTGATCATTCACTCATAGGAATTCAAGGACTCATGTGAATGTGCCAGGTGCTTCTGCAGACTCTGGGGACACTCAAACAGTAAGGTGACCACCAGCTATTAAAGGATTCGCAGCAGGGGCCCCGACTGCAAGCTGAGAAGACCAGCAGGGCTGGTACCCCTCTGCTAGGTGGAATCAGAGTAATGGTCTGAGTAGGGGCCACTTTGCTGTCCTCAGGAATCCCCTCTTCATCCACCTGAACACTGGATTAGAGCTGCAGGAAGTTAGTGGCAAAGACCCCTAAGAGGGTGAATGACTTGTACTGTGAAAACTACACAGAATTGCTGCAACAGTTAAAAAGGACACAAAATTTGAATGATGCACTGTGTTCCTGGCTTGGAAGGCTTAGCATCGTTACCATTCCCATACAAATCAAAGGGATCTGCGAGTCAGTGCAACTCCTATGAAAAGCTCAATGCCATTTCTACAGAGACAGGAAAAACAAATCAAAAAATGGTTATGGAACTACAAAGAACCCCTGTAGCCAAAAGCATCTTGAGAAGGAAGAACAAAGATAGAAGCTCCATACTTTCTGGCTTCAAAACACATGGCAATGCTACAGGAATCTACAGAAAACAGTATGCTGCTGGTATAAAGGCAGACACATTGTTCTGTGGAACAGAAGACTAAATTCTCAAACACACATATATGACCAAATGATTTTCAAGAACGGTGCCAATATCACTCCATGGAAGAAGGGAAATCTCTTCAGGAATCAACACAATGGAAAAGCACCCACAGAATAGGAGAAAACGCTTGGAAACCTCATCTATGAAAAGGAGCTAATATCCAAATATGTATGACACGCCAAAACTTCATTATAAAGAAAAAAAGGAAAGGACCCGATTGAAGAAGGGGAAAACACTGAAAAAAAAGAAATTTATACACAGAAGACATATAAGTGACCAACAGACCTTTGAAAACATGCTCGACAGCACAAAGCACCAATGAAATAAGAATCAAAAGGACAGTGGACTACTGCCCACCCGCGTTACACTGTATTAGTCAGAAGAAAACACTTCAGTACCTAGAGGCCAGTTTCTATCATCATATCCCCAGTTCTCATGGCCACCAAAGAGCTGACATTACAGTGTCTCAGCATATTAAAGACAGCAAGAAAGCCCCTATTTTGTCATGTTCTCTACTTTATGTCACCAAATGAGGAATTCTAGAATACGTACCACAGGCTGTGTCCACTGGAGTGTCCTGAAATGATAGAAAATATGACAAGGATCAGATCATGTGGGTTGTGTTTGCACAGGTCTTTGGTTTCCTTAATGACAATAGAAAACCAATGGGAACACTGGTGGCTCAAGGGAACCCAAAACAAGAAATCAAGCAAAAGTACTCAGGTCAAAAGCCATGAACTTTTGCTGCAGGAAGTATCTCACACAGGCATATTGGGTTGCCAGTTACACAGTTGTATTCCAAAACAAAAAAACAAACAAACAAAAAATGCTGCATAGGGAAAAGATTACTCCCATATATTCTGTTACTAATGCTGCCATCGTTGAGGGCATATTCAAAACAAGTATCAGTTGGTAACAAATTCACACTCAACATTCTCCTCAGCCAGAAGATTTGTCTCTATTATTGGGAATGGACTTGCTAACATTTTCAATCTTCGTTTGACTGAGTGTATTAAAGGGGATTTATGTCTCAGAGGATAAAAAACAAGCTTACGGTGATAGGTTTGATGTCCTCATTGCAATCATCAGGAAGTTCATCTTCCTCTGGGATGTCGGGGAGAACTACAAGAACACAGAGTAAATGTGTCATCGGTTATACTACTCAAACCTACTCAGGGAGATGAGCTTGATGTGGACGTGAGAGAGACTGTGTGGCTATGGGTTTTTCATATCTATGAGCTGAACATGTGCCGTGCTGAACTCCTTGGTGGAAGAAGCAAGGCCAAGGAGAGGCGAGGAAAGAAGTGAGACATGGGGCCTTTGGTGTCTAGCTAAATAGAATATAATTAATTTGAAATACTCTTAAAACCGGTAGACAAATAAATGCATGTTGTGTTTCAGTGAGAGATTTTCATGAATTTCTCTGCCCATTTTAAAACACAACACAGTCATCCTTTTTCCTGAAATGTTACAAGACCATTTCAGTTTTCCATGAATTCATATACGCTGTCCTCTCTTCATCATCTCTATTATTGGATTTTCTTAACTTTTTGACAGTGATGAGAAAGAAATGCTATTTACGCTGCTTTTCATAATTTGTGACTATATAGGTCTAAAGCATGGATTATATGTACAACGCTACAGACTCGTCACTACTATCTAGATCCAATCTTTTTCATCATATCCACCTCAGTTCCCTTTAACAAATCACTCTACTTTCTCCCTCCTTCCAACCATTGTTATCTCTACTTGTCTCTCTACTGTGAATCTGCCTGTAGCAGGGACCTCATGTAAGTGGAATCACACATTATTTGTCTCTCTGTGTCTGCCTGGTGTTACTAAGCACGATATTTTTTCAATGTCCTTTCATGTTGCAGCATATTTCAAAGTTCAATTCCCGTTCACGACTGAACGACAGTCCACTCTGGGTATATATCAGACTGTATTTATCCACTCATCACTTGATGGACTTTGGAAAAATTTGCAACTGTTGGCTGTTGTGAAGCATGTCGCTATGACATCCGTGTGCTGATATCCTGGGATCCTCCAACAGTGACACCTAATCTTATGATCTTCGCCCAACTTATAGAATGTCACCGCAGCAGATGTGAACCTGAACCTGAACTGTGCACATTTTAATCAATAAAACATTGTTGTCATTGCAATGACTGTAACAAACGTATCACAGGAAAGTAAGGTATTATGAATCGGGGGCACTGGCTTGGTGGGCTGTGGGAACATTGTGTATCGTCTTGTCAACTCCTTTGTGAATCCCAACCTGTTCTCAACAAGGTGTATCAATGTTTCCAAATCTAAAGACATTGTATTCCGGAGGGATCTATTCAGCAAAAGGTAAACACTCAGCTAATGTGAGCATTAGCTCAGGACATTGTTTACTATTCAACGTGAACGATATTTTGAGTTCTCAATGCATCTTGACTTCATAGTTACAGCAGTACTAATTTCGTGAAGATACTTAAATTTGCAGGCATAAAAGAAGAACGTGGCTTAGCATTTTTATAGTTTTCTGTTAAAACTGGGACACAAAATTCTTAATTCTGAATTAACCTAATGAGCATAGATCCGCAATACCTTCTGCAGGGTCCCTGTGAGGGTAGAACTTGAGGCGTGGCCGCTCACGCACTCTTCTTTCCCATCTCTGGCTGGAAACTGATGAGTGGGTTCTGTTTATGGGAAGACATCTTCCCTCATCATCGCTGCTACTTCCTGAGAAATACACAACAATAGATAGACCCTGTGACATCTTAGTGGCAGGAGACCATAGGTACATTAGGAATAATTTATTCACACTTCCAACTATTGTTCCCTTAATTCACCAGCTAGCTGAGCAGATGACCCAGTAGACTTAAAGATGGACCTAGATATATCTTGTAGTTTGCTGAGCAACCAAATCCCCAACACACAGCTTTTGTAGGAAAAATCTTGAATGAGCTGAGGCATTATAGAAACGTAACAAAACACAGAGACTACGCCTAGTACACTGAGTTCCAATCGTTTCCAGAAGTTGCACGTATCTGAAAGATATGGAGACCGCACTTGGACTCAGTGCCCCATTTTGAAGTGAGAAAATGTGAAGAGGACCTCCTTGTTAGTATTATGTGATGAGTCTAAACAAAATTAAATACCGGTGAAGCCTCCAGGCAAATAAAAGACTGGTGTTGTGTAATTGCTCTGACTTTCCAATCATTAAATGGCTGCAAGAATGAGCTAGACACTTGTAGAGGTTAAGTTCAGATAGGATACTTGGATGGCTCCACTGAAAGGGCACATGGGAGGTGACTTTTCACCCTCTATCTGGGTGTGATGCTTTACAGCTCACGGAGAGTATCTGTTATCATCTCTTGCGATGCCCACACCAGCGCCACCTCAAGGGAGGCAAGTTAGGGTCGTGACCCATATTTTACACTGGAGGGCGTAGAAACCTAGCGTGAAGTATGCAACTGTCCCTGACTCACAACACTGCTATGGGATAGATCGGGTACCACTATTTGGTTGATGTCCTGGGCATAGAGATCAGAGACCCTGAGACAACTGAGATCATGCCTGGGACCCCTGCACAACATCAACCTTCAAGTCTCCATGCCCCAAGATTTCTGCAAGAGAGAGATGATGCCCGGGAGCAGGTGGTGCAGCCATGAGGAGTCCAAATCCACAACACAGCCCCGCCTTCCACGTTTCAGTGCATGACCCAAATACAACAATTTTCTCCACACCAAGACCCTCTGAAAGTCAAGGGGAGAACACAATGGTGGCTCTCTGCCCCTAATGACGTCACACACTCAGCTATTTCTCACCATGTGTCCCCTCACCAGAAAACCACCCTGAGTGACGAGCAGTCTGAGGGCCTCCCACGCCAATAAAGAACATTCTGCCATATGAGAACCAACTCCCATATGCCGGCTTTGCCAAAAATAGCTTCCGTTTCATTCACCTACTCTGATGAGCAATTCATGTACCTGACCCGGGAAAGCGGCCTTCTGCCCTGGTGCATTGGTAATTCATAATTCAATGTATTAAGGCCAAACCTCCACTGTCTGCTGACGACTGATGTGAGCACCCTTCTGCACGTGCAGTGACTGCATGGGTTCTGAGTGTCCACATCCCTGCCGAAGACTTCCCTCACCTCAACACAGGATCCAACCGCCCCTTCATCCCTCCAGAACTAAGAGGCAAGAAACAATTCCCCATGTCCTCTGAGAGAGACACTTCATTAGTCACAGCTTGTGACCTGACCCCAGACCCTCCTAATCTTTCATCCATGTTCATCCCACCCACTCATCGACTGGGTCGCGGCTACCACTCTCCAGGCCAGAAGGCACCCGGAGACACAGGGACCCTGTGTACCTCAACCCATGCCTTCCCACTATGAAAGTCAAATGGGAATATTAAATGTTAACCCACTGTGGAAACAGTATTGAAGTTCCTCAAAATATTGCAAATAGATGCACTAATCGCACTTCTGTTTATCCATCCCAAGCAATTGAAATCAGGATCTCCAGGAGGTAACTGCATGGCCCTGATCACTGCTGCTTTGCTCATAAAAACCCATATCAAGAACCAGCCCTACTGTCAATGGACAGAGGAAAGCATAATGAAAATACATTTAATGCAATATTATTCACCTTGAGAAAGAAGGGAATCCTGCCATTTGAAGCATCTTGAGTCAACCTATTCTATGTGAGACAAGCCATTCTCAGAAATAAACAAAGTGAAATACTTTATGATTCCATTGAAATGAGTATGTAAACTAGTCCAACTCATAGAAACAGAAAGTACAATGTCCTTGCCGAGAGTGGGGTGGGTATATGGAGTTACTGTAAATGGGTGTACAGTTTCGGCAATGAGAGATGAAGAACATGTAGAGATGGCCTGTACAACTATGTACATATAGGGAACTCTACTGTACTATATACTTAGGAACGTTCAGAGGTTGGACTTCATGTTGAGTATGTAAAGCACATTAAAAAAAATAAGTGAAAACGGATAAAAAGGAAACAAACTAAAGAAAGAATAAAAAGAGTGAGAGTGAGAGAGTGGGGTAGGAAAAGTGAGGTAGAAGGAATCACATAGAATGAAAGAAGCAATCAAAACAGAAAGTCATGAAGGAAGGAGTCAGTAAAGTACAAAGGGTCTGGTTGTGCCACAGGCAGATAATGAAGACCACAGAACAGGAGGGAGCTCCACTCTCCGGGTTGTAAAGAAGATGTTGATAAAGTGTTTGCTCCAGCAACATGATAGTGTCCTATCGAATCCCCATCCAAGAAACAGCCAAACAACATCTCAAGTGTGGGCAAGGCTGGACACAGGGATACATGTCATACTCCTTCTCCTGACCTTGAAACCTCCACCTGAGCACCACCTGACCTGGGTGCCTTGCCCGTGTCCTCCTCTGCTACTCTGAATTGTTGTCATCGTTATGTCCTGGAAAAGCTCTCAGAGCTTACTAACACATCTATCCCACTCGGTGGCACTTGATTAAGTCTTGAAGCCCAGCTGTTGGTGATAATCGTTTTAACATGTCATCCTACACATCAGGGTTCCCTGCAGCACAAGGGGTAAAGTATCATGGAGATTGAAGGAGACTGCTAGGATAAACTTTTCCCTAGTAGGAAGTTCCAGGGGTAAACAAGTGACATTTTATATTCAAGCTGTCTCATTCTTTTCGGCTTGTAGTCAAAATATTGAAACCTAAATGATAATCAAATTTTCCTAAAATACATCTTAATCAGAGTAGTCCTGCTCCAAACAACACTCAAAATTAGTTTATATATATTGCCTTAAAGTACATCCGTTGACTTGATTTTTTCCAAAGCCCTTCCAAAGAAACCATGACCAATTTTCTCCCCGAGTGTTCTAGAGGGATACGAGTGGCCGTGCCCCGTCACTTCAATGATTTTCTCTTTCCCTGACTTACAATGCACAACCTCTCTCATCCTCACAGGAAGGGGATTCGGTGCCACCCAGGTGCTGCGTCCTGATGATGACGTCTTTGTTCCCTTTCAATGTACAATGTTTCTTGCCTCCATGCAATAATCATAGATGGCATGAGTAATGGGAGGTAGATTTTCGACATCAAAATGGCATTGTGTATTCTTAGCAAGAGTCTGGCAAGTGAACTGTTAGATATCTATCAGAAAGTCACAGTGAATTGTCCCCAACACTAACTGGAGGCAACTCCTAACTCACATTCCTGCAGAACTGGTTGTGGTGTGGAGCTACACTAGGGGCCACCTGCAATAGGACGGAGTCCTGCCCAGTACTCAGCTGTGTTTCGCGGAGGAGTCCATCTCAAGCATTTGAGAGAAATGTGTTGTGTGTGAAGGAAGTGCCAGCAGTGACACATCATGTGCATTCGAAATGCCACAGAGGTACTAAAAGGTGACAGTCATAATTGAATGAAACTGGCATTGATGCAGGGATAGGAGTTCTGATCCGAGTTTGTCACTTTAGAACCCAGCGGGCACTGTCCTGTGTGCCGATGGGTTTTTCTAGGTTAATTGCCATCTAGATGCATACAGTGGGTGACCACATTTATCTTATTGTGATGAATACATACACCCATAGGTATCCACTCATGATGCCATGAGATAGGAATGTATTTGTGTGAGATCTCTTTTTTTAAATTAAAGTTTATTGGGGTGACAATGGCTAGTGAAATGGAAATTTTTATTGAGAAAGTGAGCACCAACAGTTGTGGAATTTACACGAATATTAATCTCAGGAAACACTCATCCCACAAAAATTTTACCAAACACACACACACACACACACACGCACACGCACACACACACACACACACACAAAAAAAAAAACTATAACTCTCATGGAAACACATAGAGACAGTCACTCCCACAACCGCACATTGGACAACAAAAGTGGAACTGGACAACTTGGAAACACTTCAGTACCTAGAGGCCAGTTTCTATCATCGTATCCCCAGTTCTCATGGCCACCAAAAAGCTGACATTACAGTGTCTCAGCATTTTAAAGCCAGCAAGAAAGCCCCTATTTTGTCATGTTCTCCACTTTTTGTCACCAAATGAGGAATTCTAGAATACGTACCACAGGCTGTGTCCACTGGACTGTCCTGAAATGAAAGAAAATATGACAAGGATCAGATCATGTGGGTTGTGTTTGACAGGTCTTTGGTTTCCTTAATGACAATAGAAAAGCAATGGGAACAGTGGTGGCTCAAGGGCACCCAAAACAAGAAATCAAGCTAAAGTACTCAGGTCAAAAGCCATGAACTTTTGCTACAGGAAGTATCTCACACAGGCATATTGGGTTGCCAGTTACACAGTTGTATTCCAAAACAAACAAACAAACAAAAATGCTACATAGGAAAAAGATCACCATATATTCTGTTACTAATGCTGCCATCGTTGAGTGCATATTCAAAACAAGTATCAGTTGGTAACAAATTCACACTCAACATTCTCCTCGGCCAGAAGATTGTCTGTATTATTGGGAATGGACATGCCAACGTTTTCAATCTTAGTTTGATTGAGTGTATTAAAGAGGATTTCTGTCTCAGAGGGTGGAAAACAAGCTTACCGTGATAGGTTTGATGTCCTCATTGCAATCATCAGGAAGTTCATCTTCCTCTGGGATGTCGGGGAGAACTACAAGAACACAGAGTAAATGTGTCATTGGTTATACTACTCAAACCTACTCAGGGAGATGAGCTTGATGTGGACGTGAGAGAGACTGTGTGGCTATGGGTTTTTCATATCTATGAGCTGAACATGTGCCGTGCTGAACTCCTTGGTGGTAGAAGCAAGGCCAAGGAGAGGCGAGGAAAGAAGTGAGACATGGGGTCTTTGGTGTCTAGCTAAATAGAATGTAATTAATTTGAAATACTCTTAAAACGGGTAGACAAATAAATGCATGTTGTGTTTCAGTGAGAGATTTTCATGAATTTTTCTGCGCATTTTAAAACACAACACAGTCATCCTTTTTCCTGAAATGTTACAAGACCATTTCAGTTTTCCATGAATTCATATACGCTGTCCTCTCTTCATCATCTCTATTATTGGATTTTCTTAACTTTTTGACAGTGATGAGAAAGAAATGCTATTTACGCTGCTTTTCATAATTTGTGACTATATAGGTCTGGAGCTTGGATTATATGTACAACGCTACAGACTCGTCACTACTATCTAGATCCAATCTTTTTCATCATATCCACCTCAGTTCCCTTTAACAAATCACTCTACTTTCTCCCTCCTTCCAACCATTGTTATCTCTACTTGTCTCTCAACTGTGAATCTGCCTGTAGCAGGGACCTCATGTAAGTGGAATCACACATTATTTGTCTCTCCGTGTCTGCCTGGTGTTACTAAGCATGATATTTTTTCAATGTCCTTTCATGTTGCAGCATATTTCAAAGTTCAATTCCCGTTCACGACTGAAAGACAGTCCACTCTGGGTATATATCAGACTGTATTTATCCACTCATCACTTGATGGACTTTGGAAAAGTTTGCAACTGTTGGCTGTTGTGAAGCATGTCGCTATGACATCCGTGTGCTGATATCCTGGGATCCTCCCACAGTGACACCTTCTCTTATGATCTTCGCCCAACTTATAGAATGTCACCGCAGCAGACGTGAACCTGAACCTGAACTGTGCACATTTTAATCAATAAGACATTGATGTCATTGCAATGACTGGCTTGGTGGGCTGTGGGAACGTTGTGTATCGTCTTGTCAACTCCTTTGTGAATCCCAACCTGTTCTCAACAAGGTGTATCAATGTTTCCAAATCTAAAGACATTGTATTCCGGAGGGATCTATTCAGCAAAAGGTAAACACTCAGCTAATGTGAGCATTAGCTCAGGACATTGTTTACTATTCAACGTGAACGATATTTTGAGTTCTCAATGCATCTTGACTTCATAGTTACAGCAGTACTAATTTCGTGAAGATACTTAAATTTGCAGGCATAAAAGAAGAACGTGGCTTAGCATTTTTATAGTTTTATGTTAAAACTGGGACACAAAATTCTTAATTCTGAATTAACCTAATGAGCATAGATCCGCAATACCTTCTGCAGGGTCCCTGTGAGGGTAGAACTTGAGGCGTGGCCGCTCACGCACTCTTCTTTCCCATCTCTGGCTGGAAACTGATGAGTGGGTTCTGTTTATGGGAAGACATCTTCCCTCATCATCGCTGCTACTTCCTGAGAAATACACAACAATAGATAGACCCTGTGACATCTTAGTGGCAGGAGACCATAGGTACATTAGGAATAATTTATTCACACTTCCAACTATTGTTCCCTTAATTCACCAGCTAGCTGAGCAGATGACCCAGTAGACTTAAAGATGGACCTAGATATATCTTGTAGTTTGCTGAGCAACCAAATCCCCAACACACAGCTTTTGTAGGAAAAATCTTGAATGAGCTGAGGCATTATAGAAACGTAACAAAACACAGAGACTACGCCTAGTACACTGAGTTCCAATCGTTTCCAGAAGTTGCACGTATCTGAAAGATATGGAGACCGCACTTGGACTCAGTGCCCCATTTTGAAGTGAGAAAATGTGAAGAGGACCTCCTTGTTAGTATTATGTGATGAGTCTAAACAAAATTAAATACCGGTGAAGCCTCCAGGCAAATAAAAGACTGGTGTGTGTAATTGCTCTGACTTTCCAATCATTGAATGGCTGCAAGAATGAGCTAGACACTTGTAGAGGTTAAGTTCAGATAGGATACTTGGATGGCTCCACTGAAAGGGCACATGGGAGGTGACTTTTCACCCTCTATCTGGGTGTGATGCTTTACAGCTCACGGAGAGTATCTGTTATCATCTCTTGCGATGCCCACACCAGCGCCACCTCAAGGGAGGCAAGTTAGGGTCGTGACCCATATTTTACACTGGAGGGCGTAGAAACCTAGCGTGAAGTATGCAACTGTCCCTGACTCACAACACTGCTATGGGATAGATCGGGTACCACTATTTGGTTGATGTCCTGGGCATAGAGATCAGAGACCCTGAGACAACTGAGATCATGCCTGGGACCCCTGCACAACATCAACCTTCAAGTCTCCATGCCCCAAGGTTTCTGCAAGGGAGAGATGATGCCCGGGAGCAGGTGGTGCAGCCATGAGGAGTCCAAATCCACAACACAGCCCCGCCTTCCACGTTTCAGTGCATGACCCAAATACAACAATTTTCTCCACACCAAGACCCTCTGAAAGTCAAGGGGAGAACACAATGGTGGCTCTCTGCCCCTAATGACGTCACACACTCAGCTATTTCTCACCATGTGTCCCCTCACCAGAAAACCACCCTGAGTGACGAGCAGTCTGAGGGCCTCCCACGCCAATAAAGAACATTCTGCCATATGAGAACCAACTCCCATATGCCGGCTTTGCCAAAAATAGCTTCCGTTTCATTCACCTACTCTGATGAGCAATTCATCTACCTGACCCGGGAAAGCGGCCTTCTGCCCTGGTGCATTGGTAATTCATAATTCAATGTATTAAGGCCAAACCTCCACTGTCTGCTGACGACTGATGTGAGCACCCTTCTGCACGTGCAGTGACTGCATGGGTTCTGAGTGTCCACATCCCTGCCGAAGACTTCCCTCACCTCAACACAGGATCCAACTGCCCCTTCATCCCTCCAGAACTAAGAGGCAAGAAACAATTCCCCATGTCCTCTGAGAGAGACACTTCATTAGTCACAGCTTGTGACCTGACCCCAGACCCTCCTAATCTTTCATCCATGTTCATCCCACCCACTCATCGACTGGGTCGCGGCTACCACTCTCCAGGCCAGAAGGCACCCGGAGACACAGAGACCCTGTGTACCTCAACCCATGCCTTCCCACTATGAAAGTCAAATGGGAATATTAAATGTGAACCCACTGTGGAAACAGTATTGAAGTTCCTCAAAATATTGCAAATAGATGCACTAATCGCACTTCTGTTTATCCATCCCAAGCAATTGAAATCAGGATCTCCAGGAGGTAACTGCATGGCCCTGAACACTGCTGCTTTGCTCATAAAAACCCATATCAAGAACCAGCCCTACTGTCAATGGACAGAGGAAAGCATAATGAAAATACATTTAATGCAATATTATTCACCTTGAGAAAGAAGGGAATCCTGCCATTTGAAGCATCTTGAGTCAACCTATTCTATGTGAGGCAAGCCATTCTCAGAAATAAACAAAGTGAAATACTTTATGATTCCATTGAAATGAGTATGTAAACTAGTCCAACTCATAGAAACAGAAAGTACAATGTCCTTGCCGAGAGTGGGGTGGGTATATGGAGTTACTGTGAATGGGTGTACAGTTTCGGCAATGAGAGATGAAGAACATGTAGAGATGGCCTGTACAACTATGTACATCTAGGGAACTCTACTGTACTATATACTTAAAACGTTCAGAGGTTGGACTTCATGTTGAGTATGTAAAGCACATTAAAAAAAATAAGTGAAAAAGGATAAAAAGGAAACAAACTAAAGAAAGAATAAAAAGAGTGAGAGTGAGAGAGTGGGGTAGGGAAAGTGAGGTAGAAGGAATCACATAGAATGAAAGAAGCAATCAAAACAGAAAGTCATGAAGGAAGGAGTCAGTAAAGTACAAAGGGTCTGGTTGTGCCACAGGCAGATAATGAAGAAATGAAGACCACAGAACAGGAGGGAGCTCCACTCTCCGGGTTGTAAAGAAGATGTTGATACAGTGTTTGCTCCAGCAACATGATAGTGTCCTATCGAATCCCCATCCAAGAAACAGCAAAACAATATCTCAAGTGTGGGCAAGGCTGGACACAGGGATACATGTCATACTCCTTCTCCTGACCTTGAAACCTCCACCTGAGCACCACGTGACCTGGGTGCCTTGCCTGTGTCTCCCTGTGCTACTCTGAATTGTTGTCATTGTTATGTCCTGGAAAAGCTCTCAGAGCTTACTAACACATCTATCCCACTCGGTGGCACTTGATTAACTCTTGAAGCCCAGCTGTTGGTGATAATCGTTTTAACATGTCATCCTACACATCAGGGTTCCCTGCAGCACAAGGGGTAAGCTATCCTGGAGATTGAAGGACTGCTAGGATAAACTTTTCCCTAGTAGGAAGTTCCAGGGGTAAACAAGTGACATTTTATATTCAAGCTGTCTCATTCTTTTCGGCTTGTAGGCAAAAGACTGAAACCTAAATGATAATCAAATTTTCCTAAATTACGTCTTAATCAGAGTAGTCCTGCTACAAACAACATTCAAACTTAGTTGTCTCAACATATATGTATATTTATATATATATATATATATATATATATATATATATATATATATATATATGTACGTATCCTTAAAATTCATCCGTCGACTTGATTTTTCCCAAAGCACTTCCAAAGAAACCATGACCAATTTTCTCCCCGAGTGTTCTAGAGGGATACGAGTGGCCGTGCCCCGTCACTTCAATGATTTTCTCTTTCCCTACCTTACAATGCACATCCTCTCTTGTCCTCACAGGAAGGGGATTCGGTGCCACCCAGGTGCTTCGTCCTAATGATGACCTCTTGGTTCTTTTTCAATGTACAATGTTTCTTGCCTACATGCGATAATCATAGATGGCATGAGTAATGGGAGGTAGATTTTCGACATGAAAATGGCATTGTGTATTCTTAGCAAGAGTCTGGCAAGTGAACTGTTAGATATCTATCAGAAAGTCACAGTGAATTGTCCCCAACACTAACTGGAGGCAACTCTTAACTCACATTCCTCCAGAAGTGGTTGTGGTGTGGAGCTACACTAGGGGCCACCTGCAATAGGACGGAGTCCTGCCCAGTAAATCAAATTTTGAGTTGTCAATGCATCTATACTTTTAGAGTTACAAACGTACCGATTAAATCACAGCATCTCAATTTGCACACAGAAAAAATAATGCGAATTAACATCTGTATAGTTTCCTCATAAAAAATGGGACACTGAATAATTCCTCTTAAATTCACTTAATAAGCATATTTTTACAGTACCTTCCTCTGGGTCCTCTAAGGCATGGGCCCTTCGGGCTGGACGGATGTGACGTCTCCTGGACCTCATCCTCCTGAAGGCACCTGATATTCTCCTCTTCAGGGGACGCCTGTCCTCATCCTGGCCGCAACATCCTGGGAAATGCATGACAAGAGAGAGAATCACTGACTTCTTTCTGGCCACAGACGATAGGGACATTAGAAATAATTTACTCATACTTCCAACTATTGGTGTCTTATTCACCAGCTGCCCAGATGACCCTCCTGAAGCAAAGTTGGATCTAGGAACATTGTGCAGTTTGGGGTACGCCTCATATCACCAACAGGTAGATTATGTTGGCAAACACCTTTGTTTAGATGAGACATTCTAGACACACAGCAAAGCCCAGTGAACAGTCTTGTAGCTTGGGCTCCAATCCCATTTAGAAGCCGCACCATTCAAGGAAAGTTACGGAGACCCCTCTGGCCATCAGGGTCTGTTCTGAGATGCGGGAATGTGAGGACGACCTCCTTATTGGTATTCTGTAATGATGCTAAACACAATACTGGCAAATCCTCCAGAAAAACAAATAGCTGGTGGAATGTAAGTACTCAGAGTGTGTACTCATTGAATGCCAGCAAGTCTGAGCTAGATAGACCCATGGTGTGGTTAAATGGAGAGAGGGGATACGGATGGCTCCACAGCAAGGGAGGGAGGGAGGTGACTTCTCTTCCTTTACAAGGGCGTGATGCTTCATAGCTCACAGACAGTATCCATTATCATCTCCTGTGATGACCACAGCTGCCCTACGTCAGGAGAGGCAGGCAGGGCTTTGACCCATATTTTACGGCAAACGGCACAAGCATTTAGAGATTCAGTGGGTCACCCAGACTCGCAACACTGCTGTGTGTGGGATCTGGAAGTAGTGGTTGGTGTCCAGAGCACAGAAATCACACCCCCTGAGTCACCTGGGATCCTGGACCCCTGAACCACACCAACCCTCCCTTCCTCCTGCCTAAAGTTTCAGTGGGAGGCAGCTGATGTCCTGGACGAGGTGACAGAACTACGCACAGTCCACATTCATCACACAGCCCTGCCTTCCCCATTTGAGCCCTGACACAGATACAGCAGTTTCCCTGAAACAAAGCCCCTCTGAAGGACCAGGGAAAGTCCGCACGTTGGGCCATCCTTCCTCAGTGTCTTCACACTATCAGTGTTCCACACGAAGCTTTCCCCATGATCAGTGACCACGCTGAGGGGCCAGAGGTCTGTGCGCCTCCCAAGCCAGCTCAGAACATTCTGGGTCGACGGCCATGTGACCACTTGGCCAAAAACTAGCTTCCCTTTAAGTGACCTACTCTGGATGAGCAGTTCATGCACATGACCCAGGAAAGTAGCCGTCTGTGCTGGTGCTTTGGTAGGTAGTTCAATGAATTACGGCTCAGACCTGCACTGTGTGCAGACTACTGATGTGAGCACTCGTCTGCGCAGCCTGAACTCGGGCCTGACTTAGAGCGAGAAGAGGCAGCACCAGCTCTGAGTGTCCCCTTCCCGCCCAGGGACCCCCTCACTACATCACAGCCTCTACAACCGCCTCATCCCACCCGACCCGGAAGAAGCAGGGGGCAGAGTCCCGTTCCTCTGAGAGGGACTCTTACTTAGTCATAGCCAGTGACCCTCCCTGAGAACTACCCAGACCCTCGTAATCCTAGTTCTTTGCACCCACTCGAGGCAAGGGCATGTCGCACTGACCTCCCAGGGAGAACCCACACAGACACGTCCCCTGTGCACTTCAACCCATGGATTCCCACCATGTTGTGTCCTTCTATTCTTAAAACCTCTGGACTAAGACTGCTGATGTCAGGTGTTGGATTTTACAACTACAGTCAGAGAAGTTGCCCTGACCCCGACCCAGTGAAAGGGGCATGTCTGTGCCTGCGCTTGATCTATTCCCTTGAAGAACGAGTGCAAAACTGGCACTAGGAAATGCTCCACTTTTCTAAGTTTAGGAAAATAAATATCAGCCCTCTGGTTGGAAGAATCAGAAATGCAAATTAAGTGATACAAGTAAACTACAGATGAATTTATCACTCCACAGACAAATTGGGAATGGTGGAAAGGACTTAACAAAATGAGGAAAATATTTGCAGTCAAAAGTGAGCAGCCTGCTGAAGGAGCAGCATTCAGGCGATCAGTGGAAACGTACCTCCACAGCAGTTGAGATTTCCCATCGCTAGGATCTGAGGTGTGAGAGCCTAAGAAGGTCTCACCTCTTTCCTCTCAGTACACAGAGTGACAGTTGGAAGGGAAGGCAGTTGGGCATCATCATGTTACCATGGTGACCCGTCCTCATAGAACTTTCAGGGAGACCACTGTCTACACTAGCACAGGGGCCCAACTTCTGCTTTCTAGACTAGTGTGTGTTGACATGAACACATGTGGCATTTAAGAGTGCATGTTTGGTTTCAAACACTGAATCCCCTCATTATTATGCATGTCATGGAAATAGGTTACACGAGAAAAATGACCTGCCCACCTAAAATATTTGATAGTGGAAATTACAGGGTGAACACGAACAAGGCCAACATGTTGATAATCACAATTAATTCCATTCATGTTTGATATATGACTCTCAACCATTTTCACTATTCCTGAGACTCCAGACTTTCTAGAAAGAACAGCTTGAAATCAGTTCCACATAAAAAGCAGAAGTGATAGGAACTCAGTTTTAAAGTCATCTTTCTGTCTAAGCATATAACTATGAAATTATATAAATCCTTGCCTCATTCTTTATGCATATTCCTTATTTTTCTCTGCATGCAACTAAATCTATATACTTATTCATGTCTCCATCTCTGCCAATTCTCTGAACAGTTTCCTGACATTCTGCGTTTTCAAGAGTGGCTATTCACAGAGTAATTCAGAAAAACGAATCACTATATTTTACCAGTGGGTTGGGTGAATATATATAATTGATGCCTTTCCAAATGAATTTTACCTAACTCAAAACTCTAGAGGTCAAGTTGTGTTTTGTCTCTTAATGCAACACCTAATCACAATCTTACAATGTGGCCATGCACACTTGCTACAGCAAGGTATGTATCAGACCCCCAAATTTGGAACAAGAGACAATTTTAGGATAACGATGAAAGTATTGCATATTTCAAACAAAGTGGATACCCTTCACGGTGTGAAAGGCTGTAGTCCAAATCATTGCTGATTCAGGGCTAATTTCTAGAAATAAAAAATAAAATGGGTGGCAACGGGTCACTAATGAGGTATAAAACCTGCATTAACATACACGGTGCCATAGTTTCTCTAAGGATTACCCAAATGAGCAGAGGTGGGAAGAAAGTAATATGGTGTTGTTCTAAAGGAAGAATTTTGATTGTCTCTGCTTGAAAACAACGTGTGCCTGTGTGTATGCGCACCCACAGACAGAAACCGGAGGAGGAAACGAAGACTTGGACTTGCTGATGACGGGGCATATGCCCCTGCAATTATTGGGCTTTCAAGACAGAAATGCTTGTTGGTCATCTAGCGGGAAAAAAGCCAGTGAACTGTAAGGGAAATAAAATTAGAATCTCATCCACCATCTTGTACTAATTGGTACAAGAAGACAATGGAACGTTATAGTTAGTGAAGAACAGTGAGCCAGGATCTTGTACTCAGTTAGAGGAGCTCATGGGTATGGAAGGCACTGACGGCCACGCCTGCATGAACGACCCCAGATAATATTATTGTTTGCCGGAACCCCCTTCCAGGAGAATGAAAAACGTCAGAAAATAAAATTCCTAGAAAGATAATGGCATAAGGACATGTGGTAAGTATTAAATTTGAGGTTACTTTTTTGAAGGAACACTAAGTGAGGCTGATGGGAGAGATGGCGTGACTTGCTTAGGGTCACTGAAGTGACCGGGTGTAATAATTCATTAAGTTCTAACAGGTTTGGTATGCTTTTCTATGGATGTGTTTTATTTATATAAAATATTTGAAAGGAAATCGTAGTAAATAAATACATTCATGTAAAAGTCTCTAGATGTAAACATAAAACATAGACCTAAATCTATACATTCAGGGATGAATTAACCACCACTATATGTGCTGGGCTGGGAGAAGAGAAACAAGAAGGGGGCTCCTGTTCCTTGGCCTCATGGAATCCCCTGACGTTGTGCCAACTCCACCCCTCTGAGACTCAGGCCGAGGCCCCAGGTCTCGGCCTGCACAGGTATTGATGCCAGCTATGCAAGGAGAACACGGCTACTGGACTGCTGGGGAGTCACAGAGACGGAGGAGGGAACCTGGTGAGGGTGTGTGGGACCCAGGAGGATCCGCACACCCTGGAGAAGTGCCCATGGGCCCTGATTTCCCCAGGGGTCAGGTTCACGGGGCACTGAGGCCTGTGTGCTGCTCTCGGCTGAGGGTGAGGTCTCTGGCCTGGACTGTCTATAAATGTCTGACAGGAGCGAACTGAACCTGGATATTTAGCCAGGCCGGCTTCAGGTGACTGGTCCCCTGCTCAGTGAGACTGATGAAGAAGAAAGAGGGGGACTCCAGGTCTCCAGGAAGGAAAGACCAAGTACAGCCCCTCCCATGCTCTGTGAAGAGCAGGAGGCCCAATGACAGGTGGGAGTGGTGACCCTGCCCCTCCACCCACACTCAAAGCCACCCATCATGAGAGCAGCACAGTAAATGTGGACAGGCTCCTGGAATACTTCCCTTTTCCTTTTTTAAATATGAGTCTTTTTAGACTGGCTATCATCAGCAAGACAAATAATAACAAGTGGAGAAAAAGGAACCCTCCTACACTGTTGGTGGGAATGGGAATCCTTTTTTGTGTCTTTTAACATCCTGAAGCTTTCTCTGTGCCTTGCAATATAAATACAATGATGCTGTGGTAATAATAATATTAATAATTATTTTATTAGAAAAGAAATTTTGGCTTAGTGTAGTCTGAAGTGAAAAGATCACAGATGACACAGCTGTTTTAAATGTGATGAAACCAATTGTACTCGTTATACAGACTTCAATATTGGAAAAGAAAAAAAAGAACATAGGCAGATTGTAATCAAACCCTTACCACATCCTAAAAGAACACTGCCCTGAGTTTTCAATGTTTTTGTCTTTTGATTGATTTGTTACATATATGTAAAAATCCAATAGACACTCAACCTGAAAAATGGTGCTGTGAGGCGACCCTGGCTCTCCACAGGCCTTTACAGAGGCTGAGAGGTCCCCACTGGTTGGCCTCATGTATATTTGCACATACAGTTACAATGAACCTACCCCACAATGAACAACCAGTTTAGATTTTCACATGCAGAGTCTCCCTCCTCCTACCGGAAGTGGTCTTTGATGACTTGCTGGTTCAATATACCAAGTCCGGCATCAGCAGGATCAAAACATATAAAGGAATTAATCTTTGGCCAATTATCTAACTGCACCTCCCACTCTCATACGTGATTTTCCCAGAGCCGTCACCTTACCTGCTTGATAACCCGATTGCTCCTTGTCCTTCACCTGCGCTGTGCATTCCTGTGACTCAGTTCCTTCGTGTTGACATTTGGTCAGGGCTAACTCCATCCCTGCTCCCAGTTCCGTTTCCTAGGGCCCCATGCTTGAGCTTTAATGCTCTGCCCTTGACATCTTGAAATTTGAATTTGTGTTTGTTAAGTGAAGTCAGGAGGGAGCCAGATGGGACAATGGAACATGAACTGGAAATGTGGACACTTGGCTGACATGCCGTCTCTCTGCCATGACTCCAGAGTACCTTCGCCGCAGCCCGACTCCCATTCCCTGGGGCCCGCACCCTGCTTGGCCTTCTCTCTCGCTTCTTTACACACACAATGATGGCTGCTGCTCTCCACCCCTGACAGAGTCCTGGATACGAGTGTGGGGAGGGCTGAGTTAGGTACCAGCATTACACAGCATCTCACTGCAAGGACTGGTGTTCTCTCCACATAGGCTGGAAGCACCACCCTGCATCTGGTGGGCAACCATCCAGAGGTAGCTTCTTGAATGCCATGAGCCTCTCACCCACCCCCACTCAAATAACTAATGTGCCCTGGTGCAGAGGTTCAAATCCTTAGGAGCCATCCATCCACCATGGGTAGCGACAATGGGCTCGTGAGAAAACTCCTGGCTCACATTCCTCACACCCCTCCCCTAGCTGGGGTGAGGAACGTCATTTTGGTGGCTGGAAGGACTAATGCGTTTGTGAGGGTTTGCACTGGCCTTGAAATTACCTTTCTACCTGGATCTTTCAGTCAACTTCTTGCCTGGAGGGATCCTTTGTTCTCCTTCCAACGCTCTGGATTCTGACCTGTGATTTTTCTCTTCTGTCCTGCCGGGTGCACCCTTCAAGATCAGACACAAGATATAAATTGTTTAATTTTGCTGGTTCTGCATAAAAGTTAAATGCTCTGATATTTGCATTTAAAACCGGCATGATTTTAGATGAACCAGGAGCAATAAAAATTCATCCTAGTAGTTTAAAATGTGAATCTTTATTCACTCAGAACAACATTAAATAGC
Source organism: Rhinolophus hipposideros (assembly GCF_964194185.1). Taxonomy (NCBI): domain Eukaryota; kingdom Metazoa; phylum Chordata; class Mammalia; order Chiroptera; family Rhinolophidae; genus Rhinolophus; species Rhinolophus hipposideros. The sequence continues at coordinate 171,866 of NW_027668872.1, read as the reverse complement.
AAACATAAAACACTATACGTCAAGATAGCGAGGCCATAGAAGAAAGACAAAGATTCATGCATACTTTTAATGACACTATTTTTTATGGGTTTTAGAGAAGTAACTCCACAATTTATATTTGTTCTCGACCCTGTAAATTACATAGTTGGTCCTTATGGTGTTCAATCCTGAAGTTACATTTTTAATGTTATTTGCTGCTTTGATATCTAGTAAAACTGGGAGGGACTCAATTGTTTTAACTTAAACGAGTTCTCTTCCCTATTCTGCTCCAATGGATAGGGTCCCAAACAACCCCGTCAATGCACGGGGCCGGACACCGTTCCTGCTTATCCCTGAGTAGATTTCCCTGCCAGTCTGTGGACTTATTCACACAAGCCAATCACATCTTCCTGCAGGAACCAGGGAGCGTTCTTCCTCTAGTACTGCAAAGCCTGCCCTCCACAGCCCCTGTTCACTCCATTCCCAAGTACAATTCCTGTGGGACCTGCATGGCACGCAATATCTTCTACCCAGCTGTGCATGCGACTCTTAAACTGTTGTTATCTCATGTTTCTAGTGTCCACTGTCATGCGCTCATTCATGCTTATAACGTTAGTCTAGAAATCTCTCCCTCACGAATGGAGCGAAGAAGTGCCAAGCACAACTGCCTGCTTTTGGTGTACAACAGAAATCATCTTTCAGCTTAGCTTCTAGTCACTGACCGTGTTAGTTTTCTATTGCAGTCTAACAAATTAGCTCCAAATCTAGTGGTTTGAAACAACAAACGTTTTTTTAACTCCCAGGGTCTGTGCTCAAGAACCTGGGTGTGGATTAGTTGTGTAACTCTGGTTGAAGATTTTTCAAAAGTTTGTAGTCAAACTACTGTCCAGTACTGAGGATTCATCTGGGGTTCCGCATGGGTGGATCCACTTCCAAATCCTCTCACACGGCTAGGGACTGGCTTTATCCCCCGCAGCACGTCTCTCAGTGCCTCTCCCTCCCCAGGGCTGCCTCAGGTAAGGGCAGCCTGATTCTCCTAGGGCAAGAAATCTGAGAGAACAAGAGAGAGGGGGAAAAATCCGAGATTGAAGGTGAAGTCCTTTCAAATCGAACCTCAGAAGTGACATCCTATCATCTGTTCAGTATTTTTGTTAGAAGCAAGTTGCTAAATCCAGCTCACACTCACATGGTGGGAACTGTGTATATTAGGAGGTTAGGATCACTGCGGGCCATGTTAGTGGCTACTTACCACAGTCACCTCCCCGGTTCCCAATGATTCACGTCTCTCCTACAGGCAAAATATACTCTCTCCCTTCTAAGGTTTCTGGGCTAGTTTCCTACGGCTGCTGTAACAAAATGCTACAAAATGGATGCCTTAAAACAACAGAAATGCATTATTTTGTAGTTAGGGAGGCTAGAAGTCTGAATCAATGTGTTGGCAGGACCATGTTCCCTCTAATGCTTCTAGAGGAATATCCCTCCTTTCCTCTCCTACTTTCCAGTAGCCTGAGATGTTCCTTGGTTATGACAGCATAACTCTTACTGCCCCCATGGCTGTCTTCTCTTTGTGTGTCTCCTTGTTTTCACAGGCATTTTCCTCTCAGTGTTTCTTTTCTTCTTATAAAGACGCCACTCAGACCGGATCAAGGGCCCACCCTGTCCCAGCCTAACCTCATCTTAACTAATTATGTTTATAATAAGATCACATTCTGAGGTACTAGGGGTACAACATACCTCTAGGAAATACATTCAACCAATAAGATATCCAAATATACTTTAATATTATGAAAAAAGTTTTCTTATTTTAAAAGCTTTTTTTAATTTGTCTTATATAAATTAACACATTTTACTAAATCCAACAGATAAAAATAAGGAAATATATAATAAATGTATAACTTACGAACAAACTAATAATGTAACGCCAATCAATGACAAATACATTCCAGAAGAGTTCTTGAAACTTACATGTAGATGTATCCTATATCAATATCTGGCAATCCATAATAGAAGGGAGGAATACTAACATAAACATATTCATAGTTGATTGAGAGAGAGTGGATGTTGATTCTAAACACAAATTCACACTTGACTTTTATTGAGAAGCTTTTAAAAGATAGAAATAAACATTTACATATGGAGATCTAATAAGCGAATTTATTTAGGCTTTGGTTCAGCTAACAATGTGTTCCGATTTAAGTAACAGAAAATCTAACTTGCAATAGCTTAAAAAAACAAGTATTCTTTTTCCTCACATAACACAAAATCTAGGAGTTAACATAATTTGCATAAATTCAGCCTATCAAAGATGCCAGACTGGGTCTCGCAGGGCATTGTCCCATACAAAGCTTTTAGGAATAAACGGCTTTATTCTGCATGCTTGTTACTTTTGTTCACAAGACAACTTTTCTGCTGCAAAATATACATTCATTTTCAAGACAGAATGACAGAGAAAAGAGGGCAGTGCCATCTATGTCTGCCTTGTTTTTGGAGGACAAGCAAAAGAAAGACACACTTTCTAAAAAGCTCTCACTGAAAAATAGGTATGTCTCAGGGGCCAGAGTGAGTGACATGGTCACTAGACTCACGGAACTGAAGTGGCAAATGGCCACCGTCTTCACGGTAGAGATCAGTATTCAGTGAAAGTGTTGATTTCACTAACTCTATTCTCCAATATTTAAAACAAATTTATTTCAGTACAAATGAAATGAAGAATAAAAAAACAAACCAAAAAATCTCTAATTCAAAAAAGTGACTTTTTGACATATTAAGCAATTCGTACTAATGCAAATGTCATCAGTGGTTAACCTTGCATGATAGAAAGAAGTCACTGTTTCCTGCCTCAATGTCTTGTACAACACTTTCCTGTAAGGAATATCTAGGTACTATTACATTCCTAGAAAAATCTCAGACATTAGCTCTGAGGAGAACCTCAATGAGAGACAAAAGATGTTCAAATAAAGCTCCGACCTCTTTGGCAAAGGAGAAAAGTTGAGAATCTATTTTTGGCATATCATTGGGTCCAGGAAGAAAGTGGTGTCATGGGACACTAAGTCCCCATGAGGCCGAGAACCCATCAATATTTCAAGTTTAGAATGTGACTGAAGTTCAACAAGACAGAGTGACTGAGGATGATTTAGTCTCTCTCTCTCTTTTTCTTTTTATTTTTTTTGAGAGAGACATTAAGCATGTTTTCTTTTGGAATAGCAAGGTTTAAATTATATTACGCAGGATGATGGTATTGCTGTATTTTTTTTAAGATTTGAGTTCCTGAATAGTTTAATTGGTTAGAGTGGCTACGATTGATTGGTACTCTGTCCCCTGTCCATCTTGCATCTAGTGAACTCCCCGTCACATACAGGATGGAAATCTGAAAACTTCCTATCTTGGGTTCTTTGCAATTGGCATCCTTGATACTAAATTGTGTTTTATCTCTAAGAAGCAGCGACTAAAGTTTGAGATGACAGAACTCTCAATTTTCTGTTGCTTTTTTCTATGTCTGCAGGCCATTGGATGGATTCACTTATTCCATATTCATACATGTCCAGGGGTAATTGCAGTCGTGGTGGTGGTGACATGTTATACAATGACATTCTCATTGTTGGAGAGCAACTACACAATGGTATGAATTATTTTCACAAGAGATCTGGTGACAGCCTCTGGAGAATATTCCTCCAATGCTTTCAATAATTTTATAACCACTGAGTTCTTACATTAGATGTCTTTTGCTCCTTAATATTCTTTGGATGGTTTAGGTTTCAGTCACTGAATCCTGACGGATCCAGTTTAAGTATGCGTGTTGACATCATGGTCATAACAACTGCAGAATATAAACAGAATGTATATGATTCGAGGCAATGAATGTGAGAAAACAAAATGAGAAAAACCGCTCATATAAATCAAAAGTTGATAGAAATACATGAATAAATTAAGAAATACATAAATATATCGAGTGATTTGAAGATAACTTTCATACCTAATTAACTCCTTGGACATACATATTAGCATATGCACAAAAACATCCACAAGTGGCATTTACAATCAAAGAACATAATTGACACAATAAATTTAATGGACTCCTAAAAATACATTTTAATACACATTTGATAAAGTTAAAAAATGAATGAATCGTTCATAAAAGTAGTCAAAAAGCTCCCTGCCTCCCCACAAACAGACAACAAAACTCCAAACCCATCAGTATAAGGGGGAAAGCAGTTTGATTAAGTTAGAGGTAAGATCTGTCTTCATTCTGTTAACATAGTATCCCCTATGGAGGCCTAGCACCATTTGTTGAAGACACTATTCTTTTTCCATCGCATGATCTCACCACTCTTACCATATTATAGTTGACATAGATGTTTAGGTTTATTTCTGTACTGTCAATTATATTCCATTAATCTATATTTATATCCTTGTGCCAGTATCAAACTGTCAGTCCAAGTTGATGCCTGAAACTTCGGATAATGCCAAACCCTAAATGTACAACGTTTTTTCTTACACATATTATATATACCTATGATAAAATTTAATTTAGAAAGTAGGCACAGTAAGGGATGAACAACAACTGATAATAAATTACAATTATAACAATATACTGTAATAAAGTTATGTGAATGTGGTCTCTATCTCAAATTATCTTATTTCACAAATTTTTTTTTAATACCGTAGATCTTACTTACCTGAGTATATGGCTTTTATTCCCCTTATGAAATCAAGAACTTGCACCTTTTCACTTAAAGGAAGCATTTTACCACTTTTCTTTGGCCTATCTGAATTGCCAGCATTACTAATCTTGCACGTTGGGGGCATTCAGTAAAACAAGGGTGACTTGAACACAAGCACTGCCATACCATGAGGGTCCATCTAATAATTGAGGTGGCTAAGTGAGTAATGGGGGGGGTGTGGGAAACCGTGCTGACGCGCTAGCAGGTGTTGTTCTGTGAAATGTTGAACCTTTGACTTCCTTGAGTGGTCTGTGCTCCCAGCAAGGCAAAACTTGCTACTTTGAGAACACAGAACCAGACAAGGTCAGGAAGTGCGGAGCTGGCCGAAAAACAGGCCCTTGTGTATCCAAACATTGTAACTATTAGATTGCAGACAGTTCTGTTACTTTTTGATGCCCAGAGTATATAAGCTGCCAAAATAAACTTGGGGTGAGGCATTTTACTTAGAACTGCGGCAGTCTACTTAGAATTGCCTGCCCTCCGGATCCCATCTTTGTCTCTCTTCTTTTTTCTCAATCCTCACTCCCCACTTCAGGGACTGTTCCTCGCCTTGGCAGGCACCGACAGGGGGGTATTGTATACAGTGTGATGAACAAAGGGGTGGTTCACATCCTGGGCAGCATGTGTTGGAGTGGGACAGCATGAGATTTAATCACACTACTCAGAATGGCCTGCAATTTAGAACTTATGAATTGTTAATTTCTGGGATTTTCCATTTAATGTTTTGCTACCAGGGTTTACTGCAGGTAACTGAACCTGTGGAAAGTGAAACTGTGTGTGTGTGTGTGTGTGTCTGTGTGGGGGGGGGCATGCTACCATTGTTTTATAGTAAATTTTGAAATTGGGGAGTTTGAGTCCTCCTACTTTATTCTTCTTTTTCAGGATTGATTTGGCTATGCTGGGTCCCTTGCAATTCCGAATGGATTTTAGAATCAGCTTGTCAATTTCCGCCAAAAGAATTAGCTGGGATTCTTAGAAAGATTCCTGTTGAATTTGTTGATTAGGTTGTGTAAGGCTTGCTGCGCGACAGTGAAGCTAAGAGAGTCAGGCAGGTGGAGAAAAGTGAGGGCTTTATTCTGCGCTCCCGGGCGGGCGAGGTGCAGCGGTCCGCAGACGGGGCCGGTGAAGTGGCTCCCAGGGCAGAGGAGGGAGGCAGATATGCGATTTGGGGGAGGGGGTTGGCTGAGTGAGGTGGGAGATGAGCAGGCCCCCACCCCCAGCGCAGATAGGGCCCCAGCGGCTGTGTCTGGAGTTGTTTATTGCACCAAGGTCTGCTGCCTCTTCTGGGAAATGCCAGGGGCCCCAGTTTCCGTCATGAGAGGAGGGGTCTGACTTGGCAGAGGGGTATGACTTTGCTCCCGGCCGCTTTGACCATGCCCCTAGCTGACCTCACAGGTTGAGGAATATGGCCATGTTAACAGTGTTCAGACCAAAATCGTGGAATATTTTCCCTATTAGATTGTCTTTAATTTGTTTCCACCAGTTTTGCAGTTTTTAGAGAATAAGTTTGGCTCTTATTTTGTTAAATATATTCCTAAGTATTCTATTATTTTTGATGCTGTTGCAACTTGAGTTGAAGTATGCAGAAATGCAATTGATTTTTATATATTGATCTTGAATACTGCAAATCTGCTGACTTATACATGCAAATACAGCTGGGCCTTGGTCAGAGTTGTTTCCTTATAACTTGGGTGACTTGTGGTAGGAAGGCACCTCTTGTTTATACCAGTCAGCTGTGGTAGAATTGGTTTCCTTACATGTGGTTTCACTTAAAGTCGTAAAACCTACCCATGATGTTAAGTGAGGACTTACTGTAGTTCTTAAGCGGAATTCTTATAATGTCGTATACTGCAAGGTTATGTAATCTGTGAATAGAGGGCATATTGCTTTTGTCTTTCCAATATGAATGGCTTTTATTTCCATGTCTTACCTAATTGCTCTGGATAAAATATTCAGTACAATATTGAATAGAACTGGCCACAGTTGTCATCCTTTCGGGTTCACTGTCTTAGGAAGAAAGTATCCAGGCTTTCACTCATAAATATCATGCTAGTTATGGCTGTTCTATAGATGCTCTTTTCATCTAGCTGACCATGCCCCTAGCTGATAATTTAGAGAATTATCTTACATGCTTAGTTGGTTTAGGTATTTTTGTTGTTGTTGTTGTTGTTTGTTTTTGGTTTTTGTTTGTTTTTGTTTTTCATGAAAAGGCATTGAATTTTATGAAATGCTTTTACTGAAGTTGTAGCAATGATCATGATAGTGTATTTTACTCAATTAATATGATCAATTACATTAATTGATGTTTGAGTTTTAAATCAACTTTGTATTTCTGGGATATCTCACATGGCCATGGAATATGCTTTTTTCTGGATTTTGCTGAATATGATTTGCTAGTATTTTGCTGAGGATTTTTACATCCACATTCATAAGAAATATTAGCCTTTAGGTATATTTTCTTTTGATGTGTTTTGTTTTGGAATCAGTGTAACACTGGCCTCATAAGATGAGTTGAGATATGTTTCCTCTTCTACCTTTTGGAATAGTATGTGAAGAATTGGCATTAATTCTTTAACCTTTGGTAGAATTCAGTAGTGAGAACTTCTGGGCATTTCTTTCTTTATGAGTCATTTTTTGTTACCTATTCATATCTTTACTTAATCGGTTTGTTTATTTCTTCTTGAGTCAACTTTGTTAGTTTGTGTCTGTCTAGAAATTATTATTTCATCTAAGTTACCTTATTTGTTAGTGTACACTTTTTCATAGCATTCCTTTATTATCTTTGTATTTCTGTAAGTTCAGTAGTAATGCCCCCTTTTATATTTATGATTCTAGAATTGAGTCTTCTCTCTTTTTCTCTTGATCAATATAGCTAAATGTTTATCAATTTTGCTGACATTTTTAAAGAATCAACTTTGGTTTTATTGATTTTTCTCTATTATTTTTCTCTTCTCTCTTACACTAATTTCTGCCCTAATATATGTTACTTTCTTCACAATTTCTTTAGGTTTAGTTTGTTCCTCTCTTTTCAGCATTTGAGGTTGAAAGTTTAGATTATTGACTCGAGATATTTCTTTTTCTTAATATAGATATTTTATAGCTGTATATTTTCCTCTAAGTACTGCTTTAGATGCATCAAAAAACTTTATTTATTTTGTCTTTAGTTTTATTCCTTTCAAAATATTTTTGGATTTCCTTTTTGGTTTATTTTTTGACCCATTAGTATTTATGTGTGTTGTTCTGCTGCTAGTTCTGCTTTTATTCCATATTGTCAGAAAACATACTTTGTTTTATTTCTTTTCTTTTAAATTTATTTTCATTTGTTTTATGGCCTAGCTCATGGTGTATTCTAGAGAATGTGCCTTGGGTACCTGAAATGAATGTCTAACCTGCTATTGATGTATTGTTAGATCTATAGATGTCTGTTGGTTCTGGTTGGTTTACAGTGTTGTTTATGTCTTCAATTTTCTTGTTGCTCTTCAGTCTCATACATCTATCCATTACTGAATGGGAGGTATTGAAGTTCCCAACTATGATTATTGAACTGTTTAGTTCTCTCTCCTTTCTGTCAGTTACTGCTTCATGTATTTTGGTGTTCTACTATTAGATCTCATATATATAATTATATCATTGTAATTCTTCTATCTTCCTGATGGATTGATTCTTTTATTATGATGAAATGTTCATTGCTTTCTCTGGTAACCTCTTTTTTTGTTTTAAAGTCTATATTGTCTGATATTAATATCAGACAATACTCCAGTTTTCTTGTAGGTGCTATTTCCATGATTTATCTCCTTTCGTCCTTTAATTTTAAATTTATTTGTATCTGATATTAATATCAGACAATACTCCAGTTTTCTGGTAGGTGCTATTTCCATGATTTATCTCCTTTCGTCCTTTAATTTTAAATTTATTTGTATCTTTGAATCTAAATTGTGTCCCCTATAAAGATCACATAGAGCATGCTTTTTTCATTTTAATTCAATATGACAATCTCTGTCTTATGACAGTGATTGCCTAATGTACTCACATGTAATGTTTTCATTGAAATAGCGGGAAACATCTTCCATTCTATTTTAGGTTTCTATGTTTCATGTCTTACTCTATTCCTCATTTATGGATTTTTTTGCATTAACTGAATATTTTTATTGTAGTATTTTAATTTATTTAATGATTATTCACTATACTTTTCTAATTTTTTCCCCCAGTGGTTGCTTTAGGGATTACCACATACATCTTAACTTATCAGAATCAGTTTCAGATTTATACTAGCCAAATTCCAGGAGATTCACAGATGTGATTCTATATAACGTCATTCCCTTCTCTCTCTCTCTCTCTCTCTGTCTCTCTCTCTCTGTCTCTGTCTCTCTCTCTTATTGTTTTTATAAGTTATACCTGTTAATGTTACATATTTTTAAATAATACAATGTTATATTTGCTACTTTACCATTTATATTGATTTTCCTAGCCAATACAGCCTTGCTCCCACTCATGTTGTTTGTGCTATTACTGCAAATATATTATACATGTTACATTTGTATATGTTACAGGCCAAACAATACGTTATGGACGTACTATTTCATACAATCGCTTTTCAAATCTATTAGAAGAAGAAAAGAGAAAATATGCATGCCTTTAAATTGTTTTATATAATTATATTATTACCTTGACAGGTGCCCTTTGTCTTTTTCCTGTGGATTTTAACATCTGGGGTTACTTGCTTTTAACCTAAAGAACTTCTTTCAATATTTGTTGTATGGAAGGTCTACTAGCAAAAATCCTCTCAGCTTTTGTTTATCTTGGAAAGAAAGCCTTTATTTTATCTTCATTTTTGGAACACAATTTTGCTCCATTTATGATTTTGGGTTGACAGTTTTTTCTTTGAGCACTTAAAATTTGTTATCTCACTGTTTTCTGGCTGCCAATGTTCACACTGAGGATTCTGCTGTGAATTTTACTGTGCTTCCCCTGTAAGTGATGAGCCAGTTTTTTCATGGCTTGTAAGATATTCCTTTCATTTGATTTTTAGCATTTTTACTATGATGTGCCTGTTTGTGAACTTCTTTGTGTTTATTCTATTTGAAGTTCATTGAGCTTTCTGGATATGTAATTTATTGTTTTTCCATAAATTAGAGAAGTTTTCAGACATCATTTCTTTGAATACTTGTGTTGTTTCTTTCTCTTCTCTCACATTGGTGCTCTCAGTATGCAGATGTTGGTGGGTTTAATAGTGTTTTACATTTTTCTGAAGCTCTTCAGTTTTCTCCATTTTTTCCCTGCTCTTTGACTTGCATAATCTATATTGATCAGTCTCCAGGACTGCAATATTCTTTCTGCTTCAAGTTCAGCTCTCCTGTTGAGGTCCTTGAGTGAATTTTTAAAATTTCAGTTATTGTATTTTTTAACTCCAGAATTTACATCTGTAATAGTTTTAAATAATTTCTATCTTTTTACTGATATACTTTAGTTGATGCAACTTGTTATCATACCTTCCTTTACTTGCTTAATTTTGATTTTCCTTATAAACGTTACGACCATGTTTACAATGGCTATTTTTAAGTACTTTTCTGATAAATCTGACATCTGGTAATTCTCATGGGCAATTTTTGTTTTGTCTGATTTTTTTCCCAGTGTTTGGGTTATACTTTCCTATTTGTTTGTAGTAATTTTTGTTGGAAACTGAAAACTTTACATATTACAGCAAGTGTAGGTAAGTGTCCTCCCTTCCAGGGCTTGTTGTTGTTATTGGCTTATTCGCGTGTTCAGTACATGTTTGCATTACTTTCGTGAAGCCTATTTTTCCTCCCCCACTGTTAAGCCTCTGTTGTTCCTCCCCAAGGAGGTGCAGCTTTGCATGTACCTACAGTCGCCATAGGATGACGATGGTTTTGGTAGGGAATTTCTGATCTCTCTTTTTTTTTTTTAGTTTTATTTTATTTTATTTTATTTTATTTTATTTTTACATCCCTCACACCGTGAACCCCCCTCCCCCCATCCACCACCACCCCGACCTCACACCGAGCCATCACATTATACAACATTATGTTAAGTGAAATAAGTCAGAAAGAGAAAGACAAGTACCATATGATCTGATCTCTTTTTGTTATTCTGTGAACACACCGAGCTCTTAAACTTCGCTAATTGACTGTTAATTGCACAATTGTTTTAAACAATGTACTGAGGACACAAATATTTTTTACAACCAATCCTATAATATTATGACTCTTGTGAAAGAATAGTTTCGCAGGGCAGTGTTTAATACTTGTTCTGATCCCAGGAGGGTTCCCCCACGAGCAGCCTTATTTCTCAATTCTCTTCTGCAAACTAGACTACCGGCAATTCAGCCTGTGTATTAAGCTCTTTCATCACAACCTCCACTGCTCATGAGGCTTCATTTTATTCAGACTCAATTTCAAATGAAGTCAGGTGTTGGGAAGAGATTAGGAGCTGTTTATTGACTTGCTTCTCCCCCAAGAAAAATCCCTTAGGCCCTTGCTCTGGATCTGTGGTTGGGCACAACTGCAAGATTTTCTCTGAGTGAAGAAAGAGTGAAACCCTGCTCTCGGCGCTTAACATTCAATGGAGGGTGGGGTAGCATCTGGAAGACCTATTAGCTTGCATCTTCTGGATTTGAAGCAGAAGCTAAGACCGGGGTGACCAGGGCCCCAGTCTCCTTAGCTCACTGCACAGTAGAATTCAATGGAATAGGGGACTCCGTTTGTCACCCACACTTGGCTAAGACATCCTGAGCCACAGATGGGGGCCAGAATGAGAAAAGCTGGTGTCCTGCTCCTTTAGAAAGAAATCCCTTCACCTGCGAACTGTGGTAGGGGAGGGGCCCTGTGTCCTGTCAGCAGCAGTCTGCTGTGGAGGACATGTCTCACCCAGCTGGGAGTGGGGAGGCGGGGACATTCGTGATTCAAACAGCACAGGCTCTTAACTTTCACATCTAATTTATGTACATTTTATTTTATTTTATTTTATTTTATTTTATTAATTAATTATTTTAATTTATTTATTGGGGTGACAATTGTTAATGAAATTACATAATTTCAGGTGTACAATTCTGTATTACATCATCAATATATCCCATTGTGGGTTCACCACCCAGAGTCAGTTCTCCTTCCATCACCATATATTTCATCCCCCTTACCCTCATCTCCCTCCCCCCACCCCCCTTACCCTCTGGTAACCACTAAACTATTGTCTGTGTCTATGAGTTCTTGTTTCTCATTTGTTTGTCTTGTTTTTGGTTTATATACCACATATCAGTGAAATCATAGGGTTCTCTGCTTTTTGTGTCTGACTTATTTCGCTTAGCATTATATTCTCAAGATCCATCCATGTTGTCACAAATGTTCCTATATCATCTTTCCTTAACGCTGAATAGTATTCCATTGTGTATATATACCACAACTTCTTTATCCAGTCATCTATCGAAGGACATTTTGGTTGTTTCCATGTCTTGGCCACCGTAAACAAAGCTGCAATGAACATTGGAGCACACGTGTCTTTATGTATAAATGATTTCAAATTCTTTGGGTAGATACCCAGGAGAGGGATTGCTGGGTCATATGGTAATTCTATTCGTAATTTTTTAAGGAACCTCCACACTGCCTTCCATAGTGGCTGCACCAGTCTGCATTCCCACCAACAGTGTATGAGGGTTCCTTTTTCTCCACAGCCTGTCCAACACTTGTTGCTATTTGTCTTTTTGATGCTAGCCATTCTGACTGGGGTAAGGTGATATCTCATTGTGGTTTTTATTTGCATTTCTCTGATGATTAGTGATGTTGAGCATTTTTTCATATGTCTATTTGCCATTTGTAAGTCCTCTTTAGAGAAATGTCTCTTCAGGTCCTCTGCCCATTTTTCAATCGGGTGGTTTGTTTTTTTGGTTGTTGAGTTTCATGAGTTCCTTGTATATTTTGGATATTAGACCCTTATCGGAGGAACTGTTTGCAAAAATCTTCTCCCATTCAGTCGGTTGCCTCTTTATTTTGTCGATGGTTTCTTTTGCTGTGCAGAAACTTTTAAGTTTCATATAGTCCCATTTGTTTATTTTAGCTTTTACTTCCGTTGCCTTTGGAGTCAAATTCATAAAATGCTCTTTGAACCCAAGGTCTATAAGTTTGGTACCTATGTTTTCTTCTATGCAGTTTATTGTGTCAGGTCTTATGCTTAAATCTTTGATCCATTTTGAATTAATTTTGGTACATGGTGACAGATAACAATCCAGTTTCATTCTTTGCACGTGGCTATCCAGTTCTCCCAGCACCATTTATTGAAGAGGCTATCTTTCCTCCATTGTATGTTTTTAGCTTCTTTGTCAAAAATTATCTGTCCATATTTATGTGGTTTTATTTCTGGGTTCTCAATTCTATTCCATTGGTCCATGTGTCTGTTTTTCTGCCAATACCATGCTGTTTTGATTATTGTAGCTCTGTAGTACAAGCTAAAGTCAGGCAGTGTGATACCTCCAGCACTGTTCTTTTTTCTTCAGATTGCTTTGGCTATTCGGGGTCTTTTGTGGTTCCAAACAAATCTGATGATTTTTTGTTCTATTTCTTTAAAAAATGCCATTGGGATTTTGATGGGGATTGCATTAAATCTGTATATTGCTTTGGGTAATATGGCCATTTTAACTATGTTGGTTCTTCCAAGCCATGAGCACGGAATGTCTTTCCATTTCTTTGTGTCTTCTTCAATTTCTTTCAAAAATGTCTTATAGTTTTCAGCATATAAATCCTTCACATCCTTGGTTAAATTTATTCCTCGGTATTTTATTCTTTTTCTGCAATTGCAAAGGGAATTGTTTTTTGTATTTCTTTTTCTGAGATTTCATTGTTAGTATATAGGAATGCAATGGACTTTTGTACGTTGATTTTTGTAGCCAGCAACTTTACTCTATTCATTGATTGTTTCTAACAGCTTTTTGGTGGAGTCTTTAGGGTTTTCTATGTATAGCATCATGTCATCTGCAAAGAGTGATGTTTTAACTTCTTCATTCCCAATTTGGACGCCTTTTATTTCTTTCTCTTGCCTGATGGCTCTGGCAAAGATAATTCATGTACATTTTCGTCAGTTTTTTTGGGATGTTTCTTCATGGCTATTTCTCTTTAGGATAATGTCTATATGCTTTAAACGATTGGTCTTTTTATTCCCCCGATAGCGTTTTTCTCTATTAATTTTACTAATGTAGGAGCAGGTTAGTGGAATTCCTTACACTTCAGGCCAGAAGTCAATCTCCCTTTATAGTGTTTCTTGATATTCATCAGTAACAGAGATAAAAACGGAATTTAAAGCAACACACTTGTAATTTCCACAAAAGTGTTATGTATGTAGAAATGCAACTAGTAAAAGATGAACAAGCCATTTGTGGAGGCATTATAATAAAAATTTATTTTAAGACATTATAAAGACCTATGTAAATAAATACAGTTATAGAAAATTAATGAATTATAACTTAGATTTCAGTTCTCCCCAAATTGGCCTTCAGATTTTAATTTCTTTTTCCGTTCTAACCAACTGAGCTAACTGGTCACGCCCGATCTTCTGATTTCAATGAGATCCCAATCTGAAATTATTTTTGACACTTGAAAATCTGATTCTAAAAAAATTACATAGAAAAGCAAAGAAGCACAATACCGAAGAAAAATAAGAAATTTTAAGGAAGTTATATAACATGATGGTAAAGTGCACACACAAACACACACGCGCACACACATAGCACACATCACATGAAATGATGAGGAAGACAAGAATCTACCGAAAAACTCCCAAAGACCATAACTGGAATAAGTTAAGCAGGAAAATGAATACAGCAGTGTTAGATTTAACCTAAAGTATAAAATAAATATTTACGAAGCCATTCTAATATAAATGAATGAAAAATAGATGACTGGGAGAATAACAAATTTCCCATGCAGAGACATTGCAAATAATGCATGTCAATAGTTTATCCTGAAGGTGATGGGGAATAACTTTATTATTCTTTGGTGTTGACTACACATAATGCTTTTTTCCCAAAGAAACCAATATGGAAAGCGGAGAAGATTAACTTCACGGGGGAACAACTTTGTGGTCGTTGTCCAAATACTAGTGTCCTTTGTGTAATCATGTAGCTAATATCAGACAGATCTTAGTGATGTGATTCTACTAAACACATAACCAGACTCCCAGATCCCAGATCGGTGAAGGTCGTTTAAAATTAGAAAAATGCGAGAATCTGTAACTGTCAAGAAGAGCTTAAGAACTATATTATTAAATGTACTGCATCTTGGGTAGGATCTTGGAATGGAAAAAGAACATTTGGTAAAAATAAAGGAAATCTAAATACTGTATGGAATATACTTAATGCATCAATATTTATTCATTAATTGTGACATGTGTACCATAAAGTACTATAACAATGATAGAGGAATTTATCTGAGGGGTATATGGGAACTCCATGCTATCTTCGCAACTTGTCTATAATTCTAAAACTATTTTAAAATAATGTATATACACTCGCAAAAGAGATAAGTGTTTCATAAATAAAACTCAAAGGGCACTATATAAAAGTGATTCAAATGAAAAATTCAAATGTATCAAAACTAATAATATCACTTCATAAAAAGACAACAAAAAGAAGCAAAAAAGTTATAAATTGAGAGATAATTTTAATCACGTAAATAAATGGCAATTGGTATATTTCAAATGTAAAGTAGTTAAAATATCAATATATCAATGAGAAAGATATCATCCAATAATATATGTGGCATGTATATGTATATCTATACATATATAATTTTAATAGACATAATATGTTAGGATATGTGCTTATATAATTATATGTACACATACCACATGAATATATAGAAAATATGAACATGCATATACATTGTAATATACTATGTGTAGTATAGAAAATATAAACATACATACAATACTCAAATAGATGCAGTATATAAAGATACATGTTTTATATATTCGTAAAGCAAAAGTGAATATACTTTGGCCAGAAACGTATAAGAAGCCCTTAATATTGTTAATAATTAAATAAGCATAAAACTAAACCTTAATTTTAAATTTTTGTATGTACCAGAATGGCAGGTACTGAGAGTCTGGAAAAACCAAGTTCTATTGAAGACGTGGAGCCATTATAACTCCTAGTCAGTGCTGGTGGAAATGTGGATTGGTACAACCACTTTGGAAAACAATCTGCATTATTTTTACAGTCTTTACATTTAAGAATAAGAACACAGAGCATCCACTCGTCACTGTACATATCCTGGGTAACTCGATCATAGGTTTACCAGGGGACACTTACAAAACAAGGTCAATGCCGTATTGTTCTTTAAAATAAACACCCACAGGAGTAGGGTGCCTGGGCCAGAGCCTCTCCTATCCCGTGACAAACCCCGGGCGAGATTCGGACCCCACCGGCACTCCGCAGAGCCTGGAGGCCTGCCCCAGTATCCCACGGTGACTGCCCGCCCCCCCGCCCCCGGGCTCTACATCCTTAACGGAGCCCAGCCCCGGGCGCGACCGTCCGCCGGTGGAGGAGCTGTCGCTTCAACACTGCCCCCGTGCGTCGGTCCCATTCCGTGACAGAGCCTGTGCGTCCCTCCTTCCTCCCCCCCCCACTCGCAACCGCTGTCTCTCTGGCTTCTGTCACCGCCAGGGAAGTGGCAGAGGGCCCGTGGAGCCACGGGTGGCCTGAAAGGGCCTCACTGCGGGCAAAGAGTAACCCGCTGCCCACGCCCGCGGCGTCCTGAGGAGGCGGGGAGCAGGCGGGTGGCGCTGCGCTGCTGGAGCCGGCAGGCGGGGCGCGGCCCAGCAACCTGGCGAGCGCTCACCAAGCAGGCCGGGCGGCATCTCTTTGGGCGCCGGGAGCCCGGTCCCAGAGTCTATGGCCATACCACCCTGCACGCGCCGGATCTCCTCTGATCTGGGAAGCTAAGCAGGGTCGGGCCTGGTTAGTACTTGGATGGGAGACCGCCCGGGAATACCGGGTGCTCTAGGCTTTTACCCGCCACTCCTTTTGGGGCCGCCATGCCCCTGGACCCTCTGCAGCCGCCAACCCCGCCACAGGACCCCTGGCCAGCAGGGCTGGGCGAGGTGGGGGGGCTGGGTAGTGGGAGGGTGGGGTCCGGGACACCGCCGAGACCTAGAGCCTCGCAGACCCGGCCTCACGCCAGGCGCCTGGGCCAGGTCTCCCCCCACAGTCCCTTCTATAGCCTCTTTTTCCCCCCCCCCCCGCAAGCGCATGCTGTCAACCCGAAGACCTTCGCCGCGCCCACGACCCCGCCCCCAAACACCAAGCCCAGGGCTGCCTGCCCGCGCAGGCCTCCAAACGGCCTCGGGCGGCTTTCTCCTGCCAAGGCAGTGCGGCTCCTTGGCACCTCGGTGTCCTTGGCACAAGGGTGACCGTCCCACTGCCTGCACCCTGGCCCGGAGACAGAGGGACTGGTTGTCCTAGGACAGCAAGCCGAGGGGACGCCCAGCCGCCCCACCCCACCGGAGGACTCCGTCTCCACCGGCAGGCACCGCGGCCGCTCCCCCAGCGCCCTTCCTTCTCCCAGGAGAGCTGTGTGCGCTCGGTTCCCGCCGGCCGGCCGCTGTGGCCCCCGGCAGACAGCCACAAAAGAGCCCGGCCAAAGCAGCGGAGGGAGGGAGTGCCACAACTGCACGCGCGCGGCCGTCTTCCCGGGCCTCCAGGAGAGACCACCACAGGGGAAAAGCAGGCAGGCAGGCAGGCAGGCACACAACCCACAGGAGTAGGGTGCCTGGGCCAGAGCCTCTCCTATCGCGTGACAAACCCCGGGCGAGATTTGGACCCCACCAGCACTCCGCAGACCCTGGAGGCCTGCCCCGGGGTCCCACGGTGACTGTCCGCCCACCCCCACCCGGGCTCTACATCCTTATCGGAGCCCAGCGCCGGGCGTGACTGTCCGCTGGTGGAGGAGCTGTCGCTTCAACACTGCCCCCGTGCGTCGGTCCCATTCCGTGACAGAGCCTGTGCGTCCCTCCTTCCTCCCCCCCCCCACTGGCAACCGCTGTCTCTCTGGCTTCTGTCACCGCCAGGGAAGTGGCAGAGGGCCCGTGGAGCCACGGGTGTCCCGAACGGACCTCACTGCGGGCAAAGAGTAACCCGCTGACCACGACCGCGGCGTCCTGAGGAGGCGGGGAGCAGGCGGGTGGCGCTGCGCTGCTGGAGCCGGCAGGCGGGGCGCGGCCCAGCAACCTGGCGAGCGCTCACCAAGCAGGCCGGGCGGCTGCTCTTGGGGCGCCGCGAGCCCGGTCCCAGCGTCTACGGCCATACCACCCTGCACGCGCCGGATCTCCTCTGATCTCGGAAGCTAAGCAGGGTCGGGCCTGGTTAGTACTTGGATGAGAGACCGCTCGGGAATACCGGGTGCTCTAGGCTTTTACCCGCCATGCCCCTGGACCCTCTGCAGCTGCCAACCCCGCCACAGGACCCCTGGCCAGCGGGGCTGGGCGGGGTGGGGGGGGTAGTTGGAGGGTGGGGTCCGGGCAGCAGCCGAGACCTACAGCCTCGCAGACCCTGCCTCACGCCAGGCGACTGGGCCAGGTCTCCCCCCACAGCCCCTTCTATAGTCTCTTTTTTCCCCCCCCCGCAAGCGCATGCTGTCAACCCGAAGACCTTCGCCGCGCCCACGACCCCGCCCCCAAAGCCCAAGCCCAGGGCTGCCTGCCCTCGCAGGCCTCCAAACGCCCTCGGGCGGCTTTCTCCTGCCAAGGCAGTGCGGCTCCTTGGCACCTCGGTGTCCTTGGCAGAGGGGTGACCGTCCCACTGCCTGCACCCGGGCCCGGAGACAGAGGGACTGGTTGTCCCAGGACAGCAAGCCGAGGGGACGCCCAGCCGCCCCACCCCACCGGAGGACTCCGTCTCCACCGGCAGGCACCGCGGCCCCTCCCCCAGCGCCCTTCCTTCTCCCAGGAGAGCTGTGTGCGCTCGGTTCCCCCCCGCCGGTCGCTGCGGTCCCCGGCGCACAGCCACAAAGGAGCCCGGCCATAGCAGCAGAGGGAGGGAGTGCCACAACTGCACGCGCGCGGCCGTCTCCCCGGGCCTCCAGGAGAGTCCACCACAGGGGAAAAGCAGGCAGGCAGGCAGGCAGGCCCAAAACCCACAGGAGTAGGGTGCCTGGGCCAGAGCCTCTCCTTTCGCGTGACAAACCCCGGGCGGATTCGGACCCCACCGGCACTCCGCAGAGCCTGGAGGCCTGCCCCAGTATCCCACGGTGACTGCCCCCCCCCTCTACATCCTTATCGGAGCCCAGCCCCGGGCGTGACCGTCCGCCGGTGGAGGAGCTGTCGCTTCAACACTGCCCCCGTGCATCGGTCCCATTCCGTGACAGAGCCTGTGCGTCCCTTTTTCCTCCCCCCCCCACTCGCAACCGCTGTCTCTCTGGCTTCTGTCACCGCCAGGGAAGTGGCAGAGGGCCCGTGGAGCCACGGGTGGCCCGAACGGGCCTCACTGCGGGCAAAGAGTAACCCGCTGCCCACGACTGCGGCGTCCTGAGGACGCGGGGAGCAGGCGGGTGGCGCGGCGCTGCTGGAGCCGGAAGGCGGGGAGAGGCTCGCTGCTGGAGAGGCCCAACAACCTGGCGCGCGCTCACCACGAAGGCCGTGCAGCTGCTCTTGGGGCGCCGCGAGCCCGGTCCCAACGTCTACGGCCATACCACCCTGCACGCGCCGGATCTCCTCTGATCTCGGAAGCTAAGCAGGGTCGGGCCTGGTTAGTACTTGGATGGGAGACCGCCTGGGAATACCGCGTGCACTAGGCTTTTGCCCGCCACTCCTTTTGGGGCCGCCATGCCCCTGGACCCTCTGCAGCTGCCAACCCCGCCACAGGACCCCTGGCCAGCGGGGCTGGGCGGGGTGGGGGGGGTAGTTGGAGGGTGGGGTCCGGGCCGCCGCAGAGACCTACAGCCTCGCAGACCCTGCCTCACGCCAGGCGCCTGGGCCAGGTCTCCCCCCACAGCCCCTTCTATAGCCTCTTTTTTCCCCCCCGCAAGCGCATGCTGTCAACCCGCAGACCTTCGCCGCACCCACGACCCCGCCCCCAAAGCCCAAGCCCAGGGCTGCCTGCCCGCGCAGGCCTCCAAACGGCCTCGGGCGGCTTTCTCCTGCCAAGGCAGTGCGGCTCCTTGGCACCTCGGTGTCCTTGGCAGATGGGTGACGGTCCCACTGCCTGCACCCGGGCCCGGAGACAGAGGGACTGGTTGTCCTAAAACAGCAAGCCGAGGGGACGCCCAGCCGCTCCACCCCACCGGAGGACTCCGTCTCCACCGGCAGGCACCGCGGCCGCTCTCTCAGAGCCCTTCGTTCTCCCAGGGGAGCCTTGCGCGTTCGGTTCCCGCAGGCCTGCCCCTGGGTCCCACGGTGACTGCCCGCCCGCCCCCCCCGGGCTGTACATCCTTAACGGAGCCCAGCCCCGGGCGCGACCGTCCGCCGGTGGAGGAGCTGTCCCTTCCACACTGCCCCCGTGCGTGGGTCCCATTCCGTGACAGAGCCTGTGCGTCCCTCCTGCCTCCCCCCCCCACTCGCAACCGCTGTCTCTCTGGCTTCTGTCACCGCCAGGGTAGTCGCAGAGGCCCCGTGCAGCCACGGGTGCCCCGAAGGGGCCTCACTGCGGGCAAAGAGTAACCCGCTGCCCACGCACGCGGCGTCCTGAGGCGGCAGGGAGCAGGCGGGTGGCGCGGCGCTGCTGGAGCCGGAAGGCGGGGAGAGGCTCGCCGCCGGCGCGGCCCAACAACCTGGCGCGCGCTCACCACGCAGGACGGGCGGCTGCTCTTGTGGCGCCGCGAGCCCGGTCCCAGCGTCTACGGCCATACCACCCTGCACGCGCCGGATCTCCTCTGATCTCGGAAGCTAAGCAGGGTCGGGCCTGGTTAGTATTTGGATGGGAGACTGCCTGGGAATACCGGGTGCACTAGGCTTTTGCCCGCCACTGCTTTTGCGGCCGCCATGCCCCTGGACCCTCTGCAGCCGCCAACCCCGCCACAGGACCCCTGGCAAGCGGGGCTGGGCGGGGTGGGGGGGCTGGGTAGTGGGAGGGTGGGGTCCGGGCCACCGCCGAGACCTAGAGCCTCGCAGACCCGGCCTCACGCCAGGCGCCTGGGCCAGGTCTCCCCCCACAGTCCCTTCTATAGCCTCTTTTTTCCCCCGCAAGCGAAAGCTGTCAACCCGCAGACCTTCGCCGCGCCCCCGACCCCGCCCCCAAAGTCAAGCCCAGGGCTGCCTGCAGGCGCAGGCCTCCAAAGGGCCTCGGGCGGCTTTCTCCTGCCAAGGCAGTGCGGCTCCTTGGCACCTCGGTGTCCGTGGCAGACGGGTGACCGTCCCACTGCCTGCACCCGGGCCCAAAGACAGAGGGACTGGTTGTCCCAGGACAGCAAGCCGAGGGGACGCCCAGCCGCCCCACCCCACC
The DNA here is from genome assembly GCF_964194185.1 of Rhinolophus hipposideros. Lineage (NCBI taxonomy): Eukaryota > Metazoa > Chordata > Mammalia > Chiroptera > Rhinolophidae > Rhinolophus > Rhinolophus hipposideros. The sequence goes on along the minus strand of NW_027668872.1, from coordinate 150,731 downwards.
GGAGGACTCCGTCTCCACCGGCAGGCACCGCGGCCCCTCCCCCAGCGCCCTTCCTTCTCCCAGGAGAGCTGTGTGCGCTCGGTTCCCGCCGGCCGGCCGCTCCGGCCCCCGGCGCACAGCCACAAAAGAGCCCGGCCATAGCAGCAGAGGGAGGGAGTGCCACAACTGCACGCGCGCGGCCGTCTCCCCGGGCCTCCAGGAGAGACCACCACAGGGGAAAAGCAGGCAGGCAGGCAGGCCCAAAACCCACAGGAGTAGGGTGCCTGGGCCAGAGCCTCTCCTTTCGCGTGACAAACCCCGGGCGGATTCGGACCCCACCGGCACTCCGCAGACCCTGGAGGCCTGCCACGGGGTCCCACGGTGACTGCCCGTCCCCCCCCCCCTGGGCTCTACATCCTTATCGGAGCCCAGCCCCGGGCGTGACCGTCCGCCGGTGGAGGAGCTGTCGCTTCAACACTGCCCCCGTGCGTCGGTCCCATTCCGTGACAGAGCCTGTGCGTCCCTCCTTCCTCCCCCCCCCCACTCGCAACCGCTGTCTCTCTGGCTTCTGTCACCGCCAGGGAAGTGGCAGAGGTCCCGTGGAGCCACGGGTGGCCCGAACGGGCCTCACTGCGGGCAAAGAGTAACCCGCTGCCCACGACCGCGGCGTCCTGAGGAGGCGGGGAGCAGGCGGGTGGCGCTGCGCTGCTGGAGCCGGCAGGCGGGGCGCGGCCCAGCAACCTGGCGAGCGGTCACCAAGCAGGCCGGGTGGCTGCTCTTGGGGCGCCGGGAGCCCGGTCCCAGCGTCTAAGGCCATACCACCCTGCACGCGCCTGATCTCCTCTGATCTCGGAAGCTAAGCAGGGTCGGGCCTGGTTAGTACTTGGATGGGAGAACGCTCGGGAATACCGGGTGCTCTAGGCTTTTACCCGCCATGCCCCTGGACCCTCTGCAGCCGCCAACCCCGCCACAGGACCCCTGGCCAGCGGGGGGGCGGGGTGGGGGGGGTAGTTGGAGGGTGGGGTCCGGGCTGCCGCCGAGACCTACAGCCTCGCAGACCCTGCCTCACGCCAGGCGACTGGGCCAGGTCTCCCCCCACAGCCCCTTCTATAGTCTCTTTTTTCCCCCCCGCAAGCGCATGCAGTCAACCCGAAGACCTTCGCCGCGCCCACGACCCCGCCCCCAAAGCCCAAGCCCAGGGCTGCCTGCCCGCGCAGGCCTCCAAACGGCCTCGGGCGGCTTTATCCTGCCAAGGCAGTGCGGCTCCTTGGCACCTCGGTGTCCTTGGCAGATGGGTGACCGTCCCACTGCCTGCACCCGGGCCCGGAGACAGAGGGACTGGTTGTCCCAGGACAGCAAGCCGAGGGGACGCCCAGCCGCCCCACCCCACCGGAGGACTCGGTCTCCACCGGCAGGCACCGCAGCCCCTCCCCCAGCGGCCTTCCTTCTCCCAGGAGAGCTGTGTGCGCTCGGTTCCCGCCGGCCGGCCGCTCCGGCCCCCGGCGCACAGCCACAAAAGAGCCCGGCCATAGCTGCAGAGGGAGGGAGTGCCACAACTGCACGCGCGCGGCCGTCTCCCCGGGCCTCCAGGAGAGACCACCACAGGGGAAAAGCAGGCAGGCAGGCAGGCCCAAAACCCACAGGAGTAGGGTGCCTGGGCCAGAGCCTCTCCTTTCGCGTGACAAACCCCGGGCGGATTCGGACCCCACCGGCACTCCGCAGACCCTGGAGGCCTGCCCCAGTATCCAACGGTGACTGCACGCCCCCCCCCGCCCCCCCCCGGGCTCTACATCCTTATAGGAGCCCAGCCCCGGGCGTGACAGTCCGCCGGTGGAGGAGCTGTCGCTTCAACACTGCCCCCGTGCGTCGGTCCCATTCCGTGACAGAGCCTGTGCGTCCCTCCTTCCTCCCCCCCCTCACTCGCAACCGCTGTCTCTCTGTCTTCTGTCACCGCCAGGGAAGTGGCAGAGGGCCCGTGGAGCCACGGGTGGCCTGAAAGGGCCTCACTGCGGGCAAAGAGTAACCCGCTGCCCACGACCGCGGCGTCCTGAGGAGGCGGGGAGCAGGCGGGTGGCGCTGCGCTGCTGGAGCCGGAAGGCGGGGCGCGGCCCAGCAACCTGGCGAGCGCTCACCAAGCAGGCCGGGCGGCTGCTCTTGGGGCGCCGGGAGCCCGGTCCCAGCGTCTACGGCCATACCACCCTGCACGCGCCGGATCTCCTCTGATCTCGGAAGCTAAGCAGGGTCGGGCCTGGTTAGTACTTGGATGGGAGACCGCCCGGGAATACCGTGTGCTCTAGGCTTTTACCCGCCACTCCTTTTGGGGCCGCCATGCCCCTGGACCCTCTGCAGCTGCCAACCCCGCCACAGAACCCCTGGCCAGCGGGGCTGGGCGGGGTGGGGGGGGTAGTTGGAGGGTGGGGTCCGGGCCGCCGCCGAGACCTACAGCCTCGCAGACCCTGCCTCACGCCAGGCGCCTGGGCCAGGTCTCCCCCCACAGTCCCTTCTATAGCCTCTTTTTTCCCCCCCCCGCAAGCGCATGCTGTCAACCCGAAGACCTTCGCCGCGCCCACGACCCCGCCCCCAAACACCAAGCCCAGGGCTGCCTGCCCGCGCAGGCCCCCAAACGGCCTCGGGCGGCTTTCTACTGCCAAGGCAGTGCGGCTCCTTGGCACCTCGGTGTCCTTGGCAGATGGGTGACGGTCCCACTGCCTGCACCCGGGCCCGGAGACAGAGGGACTGGTTGTCCTAAAACAGCAAGCCGAGGGGACGCCCAGCCGCTCCACCCCACCGGAGGACTCCGTCTCCACCGGCAGGCACCGCGGCCGCTCTCCCAGCACCCTTCCTTCTCCCAGGGGAGCCCTGCGCGTTCGGTTCCCGCAGGCCTGCCCCTGGGTCCCACGGTGACTGCCCGCCCCCCCCCCCCGGGCTGTACATCCTTAACGGAGACCAGCCCCGGGCGCGACCGTCCGCCGGTGGAGGAGCTGTCCCTTCAACACTGCCCCCGTGCGTGGGTCCCATTCCGTGACACAGCCTGTGTGCCCTCCTTCCTCCCCCCCCCCCACTCGCAACCGCTGTCTCTCTGGCTTCTGTCACCGCCAGGGTAGTGGCAGAGGCCCCGTGCAGCCACGGGTGCCCCGAAGGGGCCTCACTGCGGGCAAAGAGTAACCCGCTGCCCACGCCCGCGGCGTCCTGAGGAGGCAGGGAGCAGGCGGGATGCGCGGCGCTGCTGCAGCCGGAAGGCGGGGAGAGGCTCGCCGCCGGCGCGGCCCAACAACCTGGCGCGCGCTCACCAAGCAGGCCGGGCGGCTGCTCTTGGGGCGCCGCGAGCCCGGTCCCAGCGTCTACGGCCATACCACCCTGCACGCGCCGGATCTCCTCTGATCTCGGAAGCTAAGCAGGGTCGGGCCTGGTTAGTATTTGGATGGGAGACCGCCTGGGAATACCGGGTGCACTAGGCTTTTGCCCGCCACTGCTTTTGCGGCCGCCATGCCCCTGGACCCTCTGCAGCCGCCAACCCCGCCACAGGACCCCTGGCCAGCGGGGCTGGGCGGGGTGGGGGGGCTGGGTAGTGGGAGGGTGGGGTCCGGGCCACCGCCGAGACCTAGAGCCTCGCAGACCCGGCCTCACGCCAGGCGCCTGGGCCAGGTCTCCCCCCACAGTCCCTTCTATAGCCTCTTTTTTCCCCCGCAAGCGAAAGCTGTCAACCCACAGACCTTCGCCGCGCCCACGACCCCGCCCCCAAAGCCCAAGCCCAGGGCTGCCTGCCGGCGCAGGCCTCCAAACGGCCTCGGGCGGCTTTCTCCTGCCAAGGCAGTGCGGCTCCTTGGCACCTCAGTGTCCGTGGCAGACGGGTGACCGTCCCACTGCCTGCACCCGGGCCCAAAGACAGAGGGACTGGTTGTCCCAGGACAGCAAGCCGAAGGGACGCCCAGCCGCCCCACCCCACCGGAGGACTCCGTCTCCACCGGCAGGCACCGCGGCCCCTCCCCCAGCGCCCTTCCTTCTCCCAGGAGAGCTGTGTGCGCCCGGTTCCCCCCCGCCGGCCTCTGCGGTCCCCGGCGCACAGCCACAAAAGAGCCCGGCCATAGCAGCAGAGGGAGGGCGTGCCACAATGCACGCGCGCGGCCGTCTCCCCGGGCCTCCAGGAGAGACCACCACAGGGGAAAAGCAGGTAGGCAGTCAGGCACAAAACCCACAGGAGTAGCGTGCCTGGGCCAGAGCCTCTCCTTTCGCGTGACAAACCCCGGGCGAGTTGCGGACCCCACCGGCACTCCGCAGACCCTGGAGGCCTGCCCCAGTATCCAACGGTGACTGCACGCCCCCCCCCCCTGGGCTCTACATCCTTATCGGAGCCCAGCCCCGGGCGTGACCGTCCGCCGGTGGAGGAGCTGTCGCTTCAACACTGCCCCCGTGCGTCGGTCCCATTCCGTGACAGAGCCTGTGCGTCCCTCCTTCCTCACCCCCCCCACTCGCAACCGCTGTCTCTCTGGCTTCTGTCACCGCCAGGGAAGTGGCAGAGGGCCCGTGGAGCCACGGGTGGCCCGAACGGGCCTCACTGCGGGCAAAGAGTAACCCGCTGCCCACGCCCGCGGCGTCCTGAGGAGGCGGGGAGCAGGCGGGTGGCGCTGCGCTGCTGGAGCCGGCAGGCGGGGCGCGGCCCAGCAACCTGGCGAGCGCTCACCAAGCAGGCCGGGCGGCTACTCTTGGGGCGCCGCGAGCCCGGTCCCAGCGTCTACGGCCATACCACCCTGCACGCGCCGGATCTCCTCTGATCTCGGAAGCTAAGCAGGGTCGGGCCTGGTTAGTACTTGGATGGGAGACCGCCTGGGAATACCGGGTGCACTAGGCTTTTACCCGCCACTCCTTTTGGGGCCGCCATGCCCCTGGACCCTCTGCAGCCGCCAACCCCGCCACAGGACCCCTGGCCAGCGGGGCTGGGCGGGGTGGGGGGGGGTAGTTGGAGGGTGGGGTCCGGGCCGCCGCCGAGACCTACAGCCTCGCAGACCCGGACTCACGCCAGGCGACTGGGCCAGGTCTCCCCCCGCAGCCCCATCTATAGCCTTTTTTTCCCCCGCAAGCGCATGCTGTCAACCCGCAGACCTTCGCGCGCCCACGACCCCGCCCCCAAAGCCCAAGCCCAGGGCTGCCTGCCCGCGCAGGCCTCCAAACGGCCTCGGGCGGCTTTCTCCTGCCAAGGCAGTGCGGTTCCTTGGCACCTCGGTGTCCTTGGCAGAGGGGTGACCGTCCCACTGCCTGCACCCGGGCCCGGAGACAGAAGGACTGGTTGTCCCAGGACAGCAAGCCGAGGGGACGCCCAGCCGCTCCACCCCACCGGAGGACTCCGTCTCCACCGGCAGGCACCGCGGCCGCTCTCCCAGAGCCCTTCCTTCTCCCAGGGGAGCCCTGCGCGTTCGGTTCCCGCAGGCCTGCCCCTGGGTCCCACGGTGACTGCCCGCCCGCCCCCCCCGGGCTGTACATCCTTAACGGAGCCCAGCCCCGGGCGCGACCGTCCGCCGGTGGAGGAGCTGTCCCTTCAACACTGCCCCCGTGCGTGGGTCCCATTCCGTGACAGAGCCTGTGCGTCCCTACTTCCTCCCCCCCCCCACTCGCAACCGCTGTCTCTCTGGCTTCTGTCACCGCCAGGGAAGTGGCAGAGGCCCCGTGGAGCCACGGGTGGCCCGAACGGGCCTCACTGAGCGCAAAGAGTAACCCGCTGCCCACGACCGCGGCGTCCTGAGGAGGCGGGGAGCAGGCGGGAGGAGCGGCGCTACTGGAGCCGGCAGGCGGGGAGAGGCTCGCCGCCGGCGCGGCCCAACAACCTGGCGAGCGCTCACCAAGCAGGCCGGGAGGCATCTCTTTGGGCGCCGGGAGCCCGGTCCCAGAGTCTACGGCCATACCACCCTGCACGCGCCGGATCTCCTCTGATCTGGGAAGCTAAGCAGGGTCGGGCCTGGTTAGTACTTGGATGGGAGACCGCCCGGGAATACCGGGTGCTCTAGGCTTTTACCCGCCACTCCTTTTGGGGCCGCCATGCCCCTGGACCCTCTGCAGCCGCCAACCCCGCCACAGGACCCCTGGCCAGCAGGGCTGGGCGAGGTGGGGGGGCTGGGTAGTGGGAGGGTGGGGTCCGGGACACCGCTGAGACCTAGAGCCTCGCAGACCCGGCCTCACGCCAGGCGCCTGGGCCAGGTCTCCCCCCACAGTCCCTTCTATAGCCTCTTTTCCCCCCCCCCCGCAAGCGCATGCTGTCAACCCGAAGACCTTCGCCGCGCCCACGACCCCGCCCCCAAACACCAAGCCCAGGGCTGCCTGCCCGCGCAGGCCTCCAAACGGCCTCGGGCGGCTTTCTCCTGCCAAGGCAGTGCGGCTCCTTGGCACCTCGGTGTCCTTGGCACAAGGGTGACCGTCCCACTGCCTGGACCCGGGCCCGGAGACAGAGGGACTGGTTGTCCCAGGACAGCAAGCCGAGGGGACGCCCAGCCGCCCCACCCCACCGGAGGACTCCGTCTCCACCGGCAGGCACCGCGGCCCCTCCCCCAGCGCCCTTCCTTCTCCCAGGAGAGCTGTGTGCGCTCGGTTCCCCCCCGCCGGTCGCTGCGGTCCCCGGCGCACAGCCACAAAGGAGCCCGGCCATAGCAGCAGAGGGAGGGAGTGCCACAACTGCACGCGCGCGGCCGTCTCCCCGGGCCTCCAGGAGAGACCACCACAGGGGAAAAGCAGGCAGGCAGGCAGGCCCAAAACCCACAGGAGTAGGGTGCCTGGGCCAGAGCCTCTCCTTTCGCGTGACAAACCCCGGGCGGATTCGGACCCCACCGGCACTCCGCAGAGCCTGGAGGCCTGCCCCAGTATCCCACGGTGACTGCCCGCCCCCCCCCCTTCTACATCCTTATCGGAGCCCAGCCCCGGGCCTGACCGTCCGCCGGTGGAGGAGCTGTCGCTTCAACACTGCCCCCGTGCGTCGGTCCCATTCCGTGACAGAGCCTGTGCGTCCCTCCTTCCTCCCCCCCCCCACTCGCAACCGTTGTCTCTCTGGCTTCTGTCACCGCCAGGGAAGTGGCAGAGGGCCCGTGGAGCCACGGGTGGCCCGAACGGGCCTCACTGCGGGCAAAGAGTAACCCGCTGACCACGACCGCGGCGTCCTGAGGAGGCGGGGAGCAGGCGGGTGGCGCTGCGCTGCTGGAGCCGGCAGGCGGGGCGCGGCCCAGCAACCTGGCGAGCGCTCACCAAACAGGCCGGGCGGCTGCTCTTGGGGCGCCGGGAGCCCGGTCCCAGCGTCTAAGGCCATACCACCCTGCACGCGCCGGATCTCCTCTGATCTCGGAAGCTAAGCAGGGTCGGGCCTGGTTAGTACTTGGATGGGAGACCGCTCGGGAATACCGGGTGCTCTAGGCTTTTACCCGCCACTCCTTTTGGGGCCGCCATGCCCCTGGACCCTCTGCAGCTGCCAACACCGCCACAGGACCCCTGGCCAGCGGGGCTGGGCGGGGTGGGGGGGGTAGTTGGAGGGTGGGGTCCGGGCCGCCGCCGAGACCTACAGCCTCGCAGACCCTGCCTCACGCCAGTCGACTGGGCCAGGTCTCCCCCCGCAGCCCCTTCTATAGCCTCTTTTTTCCCCCCCCGCAAGCGCATGCTGTCAACCCGCAGACCTTCGCCGCGCCCACGACCCCGCCCCCAAAGCCCAAGCCCAGGGCTGCCTGCCCGCGCAGGCCTCCAAACGGCCTCGGGCGGCTTTCTCCTGCCAAGGCAGTGCGGCTCCTTGGCACCTCGGTGTCCTTGGCACAAGGGTGACCGTCCCACTGCCTGCACCCTGGCCCGGAGACAGAGGGACTGGTTGTCCTAGGACAGCAAGCCGAGAGGACGCCCAGCCGCCCCACCCCACCGGAGGACTCCGTCTCCGCGGGCAGGCACCGCGGCCCCTCCCCCAGCGCCCTTCCTTCTCCCAGGAGAGCCGTGTGCGCTCGGTTCCCGCCGGCCGGCCGCTCCGGCCCCGGCGCACAGCCGCAAAGAGCCCGGCCAAAGCAGCGGAGGGAGGGAGTGCCACAACTGCACGCGCGCGGCCGTCTCCCCGGGCCTCCAGGAGAGACCACCACAGGGGAAAAGCAGGCAGGCAGGCAGGCAGGCACACAACCCACAGGAGTAGGGTGCCTGGGCCAGAGCCTCTCCTTTCGCGTGCCAAACCCCGGGCTGGACTCGAAACCCACCGGCACTCCGCAGACCCTGGAGGCCTGCTCCGGGGTCCCACGGTGACTGCCCGTCCCCCCCGCCCCCCGGGCTCTACATCCTTAACGGAGCCCAGCCCCGGGCGCGACCGTCTGCCGGTGGAGGAGCTGTCGCTTCAACACTGCCCCCGTGCGTCGGTCCCATTCCGTGACACAGCCTGTGTCCTTTTTCCTCCCCCCCCCACTCCCAACCGCTGTCTCTCTGGCTTCTGTCACCGTCAGGGAAGTGGCAGAAGCCCCGTGGAGCCACGGGTGGCGCGAAGGGGCCTCACTGCGGGCAAAGAGTAACACGCTGCCCACGCCCGCGGCGTCCTGAGGACGCGGGGAGCAGGCGGGAGGCGCGGAGCTGCTGCAGCCGGCAGGCGGGTAGAGGCAAGCCGGCGCGGCCCAACAACCTGGCGCATGCTCACCACGAAGGCCGGGCAGCTGCTCTTGGGGCGCCGCGAGCCCGGTCCCAGCGTCTACGGCCATACCACCCTGCACGCGCCTGATCTCCTCTGATCTCGGAAGCTAAGCAGGGTCGGGCCTGGTTAGTACTTGGATGGGAGACCGCCTGGCAATACCGGGTGCGCTAGACTTTTACCCGCCATGCCCCTGGACCCTCTGCAGCCACCAACCCCGCCACAGGACCCCTGGCCTGCGGGGCTGGGCGGGGTGGGGGGGTGGGTAGTGGGAGGGTGGGGTCCGGGCCGCCGCCGAGACCTACAGCCTCGCAGACCTGGCCTCACGCCAGGCGCCTGGGCCAGGTCTCCCCCCACAGCCCCTTCTATAGCCTCTTTTTTCCCCCCCCCGCAAGCGCATGCTGTCAACCCGCAGACCTTCGCCTCGCCCACGACCCCGCCCCCAAAGCCCAAGCCCAGGGCTGCCTGCCCGCTCAGGCCTCCAAACGGCCTCGGGCGGCTTTCTCCTGCCAAGGCAGTGCGGCTCCTAGGCACCTCGGTGTCCTTGGCAGATGGGTGACCGTCCCACTGCCTGCACGCGGGCCCGGAGACAGAGGGACTGGTTGTCCTAGGACAGCAACTCGAGGGGACGCCCAGCCGCCCCACCCCACGGGAGGACTCCGTCTCCACCGGCAGGCACCGCGGCCGCTCTCCCAGCGCCCTTCCTTCTCCCAGGGGAGCCCTGCGCGTTCGGTTCCCGCAGGCCTGCCCCTGGGTCCCACGGTGACTGCCCGCCCCCCCCCCCCCGGGCTGTACATCCTTAACGGAGCCCAGCCCCGGGCGCGACCGTCCGCCGGTGGAGGAGCTGTCCCTTCAACACTGCCCCCGTGCGTGGGTCCCATTCCGTGACAGAGCCTGTGCGTCCCTCCTTCCTCCCCCCCCCCACTCGCAACCGCTGTCTCTCTGGCTTCTGTCACCGCCAGGGAAGTGGCAGAGGGCCCGTGGAGCCACGGGTGGCCCGAACGGGCCTCACTGCGGGCAAAGAGTAACCCGCAGCCCACGCCCGCGGCGTCCTGAGGAGGCGGGGAGCAGGCGGGATGCGCGGCGCTGCTGCAGCCGGCAGGCGGTGAGAGGCTCGCCGCCGGCGCCGCGCAACAACCTGGCGCGCGCTCACCACGAAGGCCGGGCGGCTGCTCTTGGGGCGCCGCGAGCCCGGTCCCAGCGTCTACGGCCATACCACCCTGCACGCGCCCGATCTCCTCTGATCTCGGAAGCTAAGCAGGGTCGGGCCTGGTTAGTATTTGGATGGGAGACCGCCTGGGAATACCGGGTGCACTAGGCTTTTGCCCGCCACTTCTTTTGCGGCCGCCATGCCCCTGGACCCTCTGCAGCCGCCAACCCCGCCACAGGACCCCTGGCCAGCGGGGCTGGGCGGGGTGGGGGGGCTGGGTAGTGGGAGGGTGGGGTCCGGGCCACCGCCGAGACCTAGAGCCTCGCAGACCCGGCCTCACGCCAGGCGCCTGGGCCAGGTCTCCCCCCACAGTCCCTTCTATAGCCTCTTTTTTCCCCCGCAAGCGAAAGCTGTCAACCCGCAGACCTTCGCCGCGCCCACGACCCCGCCCCCAAAGCCCAAGCCCAGGGCTGCCTGCCGGCGCAGGCCTCCAAACGGCCTCGGGCGGCTTTCTCCTGCCAAGGCAGTGCGGCTCCTTGGCACCTCGGTGTCCGTGGCAGACGGGTGACCGTCCCACTGCCTGCACCCGGGCCCAAAGACAGAGGGACTGGTTGTCCCAGGACAGCAAGCCGAGGGGACGCCCAGCCGCCCCACCCCACCGGAGGACTCCGTCTCCACCGGCAGGCACCGCGGCCCCTCCCCCAGCGCCCTTCCTTCTCCCAGGAGAGCTGTGTGCGCTCGGTTCCACCCCGCCGGCCGCTGCGGTCCCCGGCGCACAGCCACAAAAGAGCCCGGCCATAGCAGCAGAGGGAGGGAGTGCCACAACTGCACGCGCGCGGCCGTCTCCCCGGGCCTCCAGGAGAGACCACCACAGGGGAAAAGCAGGCAGGCAGGCAGGCCCAAAACCCACAGGAGTAGGGTGCCTGGGCCAGAGCCTCTCCTTTCGCGTGACAAACCCCGGGCGGATTCGGACCCCACCGGCACTCCGCAGAGCCTGGAGGCCTGCCCCAGTATACCACGGTGACTGCCTGCCCCCCCCCTACTTTTTTATCGGAGGCCAGCCCCGGGCGTGACCGTCCGCCGGTGGAGGAGCTGTCGCTTCAACACTGCCCCCGTGCGTCGGTCCCATTCCGTGACAGAGCCTGTGCGTCCCTCCTTCCTCCCCCCCCCACTCGCAACCGCTGTCTCTCTGGCTTCTGTCACCGCCAGGGAAGTGGCAGAGGGCCCGTGGAGCCACGGGTGGCCCGAACGGGCCTCACTGCGGGCAAAGAGTAACCCGCTGCCCACGACCGCAGCGTCCTGAGGACGCGGGGAGCAGGCGGGTGGCGCGGCGCTGCTGGAGCCGGAAGGCGGGGAGAGGCTCGCCGCCGGCGCGGCCCAACAACCTGGCGCGCGCTCACCAAGCAGGACGGGCGGCTGCTCTTGTGGCGCCGCGAGCCCGGTCCCAGCGTCTACGGCCATACCACCCTGCACGCGCCGGATCTCCTCTGATCTCGGAAGCTAAGCAGGGTCGGGCCTGGTTAGTATTTGGATGGGAGACTGCCTGGGAATACCGGGTGCACTAGGCTTTTGCCCGCCACTGCTTTTGCGGCCGCCATGCCCCTGGACCCTCTGCAGCCGCCAACCCCGCCACAGGACCCCTGGCCAGCGGGGCTGGGCGGGGTGGGGGGGCTGGGTAGTGGGAGGGTGGGGTCCGGGCCACCGCCGAGACCTAGAGCCTCGCAGACCCGGCCTCACGCCAGGCGCCTGGGCCAGGTCTCCCCCCACAGTCCCTTCTATAGCCTCTTTTTTCCCCCGCAAGCGAAAGCTGTCAACCCGCAGACCTTCGCCGCGCCCACGACCCCGCCCCCAAAGCCCAAGCCCAGGGCTGCCTGCCGGCGCAGGCCTCCAAACGGCCTCGGGCGGCTTTCTCCTGCCAAGGCAGTGCGGCTCCTTGGCACCTCGGTGTCCGTGGCAGACGGGTGACCGTCCCACTGCCTGCACCCGGGCCCAAAGACAGAGGGACTGGTTGTCCCAGGACAGCAAGCCGAGGGGACGCCCAGCCGCCCCACCCCACCGGAGGACTCCGTCTCCACCGGCAGGCACCGCGGCCCCTCCCCCAGCGCCCTTCCTTCTCCCAGGAGAGCTGTGTGCGCTCGGTTCCACCCCGCCGGCCGCTGCGGTCCCCGGCGCACAGCCACAAAAGAGCCCGGCCATAGCAGCAGAGGGAGGGAGTGCCACAACTGCACGCGCGCGGCCGTCTCCCCGGGCCTCCAGGAGAGACCACCACAGGGGAAAAGCAGGCAGGCAGGCAGGCCCAAAACCCACAGGAGTAGGGTGCCTGGGCCAGAGCCTCTCCTTTCGCGTGACAAACCCCGGGCGGATTCGGACCCCACCGGCACTCCGCAGAGCCTGGAGGCCTGCCCCAGTATACCACGGTGACTGCCTGCCCCCCCCCCTACTTTTTTATCGGAGGCCAGCCCCGGGCGTGACCGTCCGCCGGTGGAGGAGCTGTCGCTTCAACACTGCCCCCGTGCGTCGGTCCCATTCCGTGACAGAGCCTGTGCGTCCCTCCTTCCTCCCCCCCCCACTCGCAACCGCTGTCTCTCTGGCTTCTGTCACCGCCAGGGAAGTGGCAGAGGGCCCGTGGAGCCACGGGTGGCCCGAACGGGCCTCACTGCGGGCAAAGAGTAACCCGCTGCCCACGACCGCAGCGTCCTGAGGACGCGGGGAGCAGGCGGGTGGCGCGGCGCTGCTGGAGCCGGAAGGCGGGGAGAGGCTCGCCGCCGGCGCGGCCCAACAACCTGGCGCGCGCTCACCAAGCAGGACGGGCGGCTGCTCTTGTGGCGCCGCGAGCCCGGTCCCAGCGTCTACGGCCATACCACCCTGCACGCGCCGGATCTCCTCTGATCTCGGAAGCTAAGCAGGGTCGGGCCTGGTTAGTATTTGGATGGGAGACTGCCTGGGAATACCGGGTGCACTAGGCTTTTGCCCGCCACTGCTTTTGCGGCCGCCATGCCCCTGGACCCTCTGCAGCCGCCAACCCCGCCACAGGACCCCTGGCCAGCGGGGCTGGGCGGGGTGGGGGGGCTGGGTAGTGGGAGGGTGGGGTCCGGGCCACCGCCGAGACCTAGAGCCTCGCAGACCCGGCCTCACGCCAGGCGCCTGGGCCAGGTCTCCCCCCACAGTCCCTTCTATAGCCTCTTTTTTCCCCCGCAAGCGAAAGCTGTCAACCCGCAGACCTTCGCCGCGCCCACGACCCCGCCCCCAAAGTCAAGCCCAGGGCTGCCTGCAGGCGCAGGCCTCCAAACGGCCTCGGGCGGCTTTCTCCTGCCAAGGCAGTGCGGCTCCTTGGCACCTCGGTGTCCGTGGCAGACGGGTGACCGTCCCACTGCCTGCACCCGGGCCCAAAGACAGAGGGACTGGTTGTCCCAGGACAGCAAGCCGAGGGGACGCCCAGCCGCCCCACCCCACCGGAGGACTCCGTCTCCACCGGCAGGCACCGCGGCCCCTCCCCCAGCGCCCTTCCTTCTCCCAGGAGAGCTGTGTGCGCTCGGTTCCCGCCGGCCGGCCGCTCCGGCCCCCGGCGCACAGCCACAAAAGAGCCCGGCCATAGCAGCAGAGGGAGGGAGTGCCACAACTGCACGCGCGCGGCCGTCTCCCCGGGCCTCCAGGAGAGACCACCACAGGGGAAAAGCAGGCAGGCAGGCAGGCCCAAAACCCACAGGAGTAGGGTGCCTGGGCCAGAGCCTCTCCTTTCGCGTGACAAACCCCGGGCGGATTCGGACCCCACCGGCACTCCGCAGACCCTGGAGGCCTGCCCCGGGGTCCCACGGTGACTGCCCGTCCCCCCACGCCCTGGGCTCTACATCCTTATCGGAGCCCAGCCCCGGTCGTGACCGTCCGCCGGTGGAGGAGCTGTCGCTTCAACACTGCCCCCGTGCGTCGGTCCCATTCCGTGACAGAGCCTGTGCGTCCCTCCTTCCTCCCCCCCCCCCACTCGCAACCGCTGTCTCTCTGGCTTCTGTCACCGCCAGGGAAGTGGCAGAGGTCCCGTGGAGCCACGGGTGGCCCGAACGGGCCTCACTGCGGGCAAAGAGTAACCCGCTGCCCACGCCCGCGGCGTCCTGAGGAGGCGGGGAGCAGGCGGGTGGCGCTGCGCTGCTGGAGCCGGCAGGCGGGGCGCGGCCCAGCAACCTGGCGAGCGGTCACCAAGCAGGCCGGGCGGCTACTCTTGGGGCGCCGCGAGCCCGGTCCCAGCGTCTACGGCCATACCACCCTGCACGCGCCGGATCTCCTCTGATCTCGGAAGCTAAGCAGGGTCGGGCCTGGTTAGTACTTGGATGGGAGACCGCCTGGGAATACCGGGTGCACTAGGCTTTTACCCGCCACTCCTTTTGGGGCCGCCATGCCCCTGGACCCTCTGCAGCCGCCAACCCCGCCACAGGACCCCTGGCCAGCGGGGCTGGGCGGGGTGGGGGGGGGTAGTTGGAGGGTGGGGTCCGGGCCGCCGCCGAGACCTACAGCCTCGCAGACCCGGACTCACGCCAGGCGACTGGGCCAGGTCTCCCCCCGCAGCCCCATCTATAGCCTTTTTTTCCCCCGCAAGCGCATGCTGTCAACCCGCAGACCTTCGCGCGCCCACGACCCCGCCCCCAAAGCCCAAGCCCAGGGCTGCCTGCCCGCGCAGGCCTCCAAACGGCCTCGGGCGGCTTTCTCCTGCCAAGGCAGTGCGGTTCCTTGGCACCTCGGTGTCCTTGGCAGAGGGGTGACCGTCCCACTGCCTGCACCCGGGCCCGGAGACAGAAGGACTGGTTGTCCCAGGACAGCAAGCCGAGGGGACGCCCAGCCGCTCCACCCCACCGGAGGACTCCGTCTCCACCGGCAGGCACCGCGGCCGCTCTCCCAGAGCCCTTCCTTCTCCCAGGGGAGCCCTGCGCGTTCGGTTCCCGCAGGCCTGCCCCTGGGTCCCACGGTGACTGCCCGCCCGCCCCCCCCGGGCTGTACATCCTTAACGGAGCCCAGCCCCGGGCGCGACCGTCCGCCGGTGGAGGAGCTGTCCCTTCAACACTGCCCCCGTGCGTGGGTCCCATTCCGTGACAGAGCCTGTGCGTCCCTACTTCCTCCCCCCCCCCACTCGCAACCGCTGTCTCTCTGGCTTCTGTCACCGCCAGGGAAGTGGCAGAGGCCCCGTGGAGCCACGGGTGGCCCGAACGGGCCTCACTGAGCGCAAAGAGTAACCCGCTGCCCACGACCGCGGCGTCCTGAGGAGGCGGGGAGCAGGCGGGAGGAGCGGCGCTACTGGAGCCGGCAGGCGGGGAGAGGCTCGCCGCCGGCGCGGCCCAACAACCTGGCGAGCGCTCACCAAGCAGGCCGGGAGGCATCTCTTTGGGCGCCGGGAGCCCGGTCCCAGAGTCTACGGCCATACCACCCTGCACGCGCCGGATCTCCTCTGATCTGGGAAGCTAAGCAGGGTCGGGCCTGGTTAGTACTTGGATGGGAGACCGCCCGGGAATACCGGGTGCTCTAGGCTTTTACCCGCCACTCCTTTTGGGGCCGCCATGCCCCTGGACCCTCTGCAGCCGCCAACCCCGCCACAGGACCCCTGGCCAGCAGGGCTGGGCGAGGTGGGGGGGCTGGGTAGTGGGAGGGTGGGGTCCGGGACACCGCCGAGACCTAGAGCCTCGCAGACCCGGCCTCACGCCAGGCGCCTGGGCCAGGTCTCCCCCCACAGTCCCTTCTATAGCCTCTTTTTTCCCCCCCCCGCAAGCGCATGCTGTCAACCCGAAGACCTTCGCCGCGCCCACGACCCCGCCCCCAAACACCAAGCCCAGGGCTGCCTGCCCGCGCAGGCCTCCAAACGGCCTCGGGCGGCTTTCTCCTGCCAAGGCAGTGCGGCTCCTTGGCACCTCGGTGTCCTTGGCACAAGGGTGACCGTCCCACTGCCTGCACCCGGGCCCGGAGACAGAGGGACTGGTTGTCCCAGGACAGCAAGCCGAGGGGACGCCCAGCCGCCCCACCCCACCGGAGGACTCCGTCTCCACCGGCAGGCACCGCGGCCCCTCCCCCAGCGCCCTTCCTTCTCCCAGGAGAGCTGTGTGCGCTCGGTTCCCCCCCGCCGGTCGCTGCGGTCCCCGGCGCACAGCCACAAAGGAGCCCGGCCATAGCAGCAGAGGGAGGGAGTGCCACAACTGCACGCGCGCGGCCGTCTCCCCGGGCCTCCAGGAGAGACCACCACAGGGGAAAAGCAGGCAGGCAGGCAGGCCCAAAACCCACAGGAGTAGGGTGCCTGGGCCAGAGCCTCTCCTTTCGCGTGACAAACCCCGGGCGGATTCGGACCCCACCGGCACTCCGCAGAGCCTGGAGGCCTGCCCCAGTATCCCACGGTGACTGCCCGCCCCCCCCCCTTCTACATCCTTATCGGAGCCCAGCCCCGGGCCTGACCGTCCGCCGGTGGAGGAGCTGTCGCTTCAACACTGCCCCCGTGCGTCGGTCCCATTCCGTGACAGAGCCTGTGCGTCCCTCCTTCCTCCCCCCCCCCACTCGCAACCGTTGTCTCTCTGGCTTCTGTCACCGCCAGGGAAGTGGCAGAGGGCCCGTGGAGCCACGGGTGGCCCGAACGGGCCTCACTGCGGGCAAAGAGTAACCCGCTGACCACGACCGCGGCGTCCTGAGGAGGCGGGGAGCAGGCGGGTGGCGCTGCGCTGCTGGAGCCGGCAGGCGGGGCGCGGCCCAGCAACCTGGCGAGCGCTCACCAAACAGGCCGGGCGGCTGCTCTTGGGGCGCCGGGAGCCCGGTCCCAGCGTCTAAGGCCATACCACCCTGCACGCGCCGGATCTCCTCTGATCTCGGAAGCTAAGCAGGGTCGGGCCTGGTTAGTACTTGGATGGGAGACCGCTCGGGAATACCGGGTGCTCTAGGCTTTTACCCGCCACTCCTTTTGGGGCCGCCATGCCCCTGGACCCTCTGCAGCTGCCAACACCGCCACAGGACCCCTGGCCAGCGGGGCTGGGCGGGGTGGGGGGGGTAGTTGGAGGGTGGGGTCCGGGCCGCCGCCGAGACCTACAGCCTCGCAGACCCTGCCTCACGCCAGTCGACTGGGCCAGGTCTCCCCCCGCAGCCCCTTCTATAGCCTCTTTTTTCCCCCCCCGCAAGCGCATGCTGTCAACCCGCAGACCTTCGCCGCGCCCACGACCCCGCCCCCAAAGCCCAAGCCCAGGGCTGCCTGCCCGCGCAGGCCTCCAAACGGCCTCGGGCGGCTTTCTCCTGCCAAGGCAGTGCGGCTCCTTGGCACCTCGGTGTCCTTGGCACAAGGGTGACCGTCCCACTGCCTGCACCCTGGCCCGGAGACAGAGGGACTGGTTGTCCTAGGACAGCAAGCCGAGAGGACGCCCAGCCGACGCACCCCACCGGAGGACTCCGTCTCCGCGGGCAGGCACCGCGGCCCCTCCCCCAGCGCCCTTCCTTCTCCCAGGAGAGCCGTGTGCGCTCGGTTCCCGCCGGCCGGCCGCTCCGGCCCCGGCGCACAGCCGCAAAGAGCCCGGCCAAAGCAGCGGAGGGAGGGAGTGCCACAACTGCACGCGCGCGGCCGTCTCCCCGGGCCTCCAGGAGAGACCACCACAGGGGAAAAGCAGGCAGGCAGGCAGGCAGGCACACAACCCACAGGAGTAGGGTGCCTGGGCCAGAGCCTCTCCTTTCGCGTGCCAAACCCCGGGCTGGACTCGAAACCCACCGGCACTCCGCAGACCCTGGAGGCCTGCTCCGGGGTCCCACGGTGACTGCCCGTCCCCCCCGCCCCCCGGGCTCTACATCCTTAACGGAGCCCAGCCCCGGGCGCGACCGTCTGCCGGTGGAGGAGCTGTCGCTTCAACACTGCCCCCGTGCGTCGGTCCCATTCCGTGACACAGCCTGTGTCCTTTTTCCTCCCCCCCCCACTCCCAACCGCTGTCTCTCTGGCTTCTGTCACCGTCAGGGAAGTGGCAGAAGCCCCGTGGAGCCACGGGTGGCGCGAAGGGGCCTCACTGCGGGCAAAGAGTAACACGCTGCCCACGCCCGCGGCGTCCTGAGGACGCGGGGAGCAGGCGGGAGGCGCGGAGCTGCTGCAGCCGGCAGGCGGGTAGAGGCAAGCCGGCGCGGCCCAACAACCTGGCGCATGCTCACCACGAAGGCCGGGCAGCTGCTCTTGGGGCGCCGCGAGCCCGGTCCCAGCGTCTACGGCCATACCACCCTGCACGCGCCTGATCTCCTCTGATCTCGGAAGCTAAGCAGGGTCGGGCCTGGTTAGTACTTGGATGGGAGACCGCCTGGCAATACCGGGTGCGCTAGACTTTTACCCGCCATGCCCCTGGACCCTCTGCAGCCACCAACCCCGCCACAGGACCCCTGGCCTGCGGGGCTGGGCGGGGTGGGGGGGTGGGTAGTGGGAGGGTGGGGTCCGGGCCGCCGCCGAGACCTACAGCCTCGCAGACCTGGCCTCACGCCAGGCGCCTGGGCCAGGTCTCCCCCCACAGCCCCTTCTATAGCCTCTTTTTTCCCCCCCCCGCAAGCGCATGCTGTCAACCCGCAGACCTTCGCCTCGCCCACGACCCCGCCCCCAAAGCCCAAGCCCAGGGCTGCCTGCCCGCTCAGGCCTCCAAACGGCCTCGGGCGGCTTTCTCCTGCCAAGGCAGTGCGGCTCCTTGGCACCTCGGTGTCCTTGGCAGATGGGTGACCGTCCCACTGCCTGCACGCGGGCCCGGAGACAGAGGGACTGGTTGTCCTAGGACAGCAACTCGAGGGGACGCCCAGCCGCCCCACCCCACGGGAGGACTCCGTCTCCACCGGCAGGCACCGCGGCCGCTCTCCCAGCGCCCTTCCTTCTCCCAGGGGAGCCCTGCGCGTTCGGTTCCCGCAGGCCTGCCCCTGGGTCCCACGGTGACTGCCCGCCCCCCCCCCCCCCGGGCTGTACATCCTTAACGGAGCCCAGCCCCGGGCGCGACCGTCCGCCGGTGGAGGAGCTGTCCCTTCAACACTGCCCCCGTGCGTGGGTCCCATTCCGTGACAGAGCCTGTGCGTCCCTCCTTCCTCCCCCCCCCCACTCGCAACCGCTGTCTCTCTGGCTTCTGTCACCGCCAGGGAAGTGGCAGAGGGCCCGTGGAGCCACGGGTGGCCCGAACGGGCCTCACTGCGGGCAAAGAGTAACCCGCAGCCCACGCCCGCGGCGTCCTGAGGAGGCGGGGAGCAGGCGGGATGCGCGGCGCTGCTGCAGCCGGCAGGCGGTGAGAGGCTCGCCGCCGGCGCCGCGCAACAACCTGGCGCGCGCTCACCACGAAGGCCGGGCGGCTGCTCTTGGGGCGCCGCGAGCCCGGTCCCAGCGTCTACGGCCATACCACCCTGCACGCGCCCGATCTCCTCTGATCTCGGAAGCTAAGCAGGGTCGGGCCTGGTTAGTATTTGGATGGGAGACCGCCTGGGAATACCGGGTGCACTAGGCTTTTGCCCGCCACTTCTTTTGCGGCCGCCATGCCCCTGGACCCTCTGCAGCCGCCAACCCCGCCACAGGACCCCTGGCCAGCGGGGCTGGGCGGGGTGGGGGGGCTGGGTAGTGGGAGGGTGGGGTCCGGGCCACCGCCGAGACCTAGAGCCTCGCAGACCCGGCCTCACGCCAGGCGCCTGGGCCAGGTCTCCCCCCACAGTCCCTTCTATAGCCTCTTTTTTCCCCCGCAAGCGAAAGCTGTCAACCCGCAGACCTTCGCCGCGCCCACGACCCCGCCCCCAAAGCCCAAGCCCAGGGCTGCCTGCCGGCGCAGGCCTCCAAACGGCCTCGGGCGGCTTTCTCCTGCCAAGGCAGTGCGGCTCCTTGGCACCTCGGTGTCCGTGGCAGACGGGTGACCGTCCCACTGCCTGCACCCGGGCCCAAAGACAGAGGGACTGGTTGTCCCAGGACAGCAAGCCGAGGGGACGCCCAGCCGCCCCACCCCACCGGAGGACTCCGTCTCCACCGGCAGGCACCGCGGCCCCTCCCCCAGCGCCCTTCCTTCTCCCAGGAGAGCTGTGTGCGCTCGGTTCCACCCCGCCGGCCGCTGCGGTCCCCGGCGCACAGCCACAAAAGAGCCCGGCCATAGCAGCAGAGGGAGGGAGTGCCACAACTGCACGCGCGCGGCCGTCTCCCCGGGCCTCCAGGAGAGACCACCACAGGGGAAAAGCAGGCAGGCAGGCAGGCCCAAAACCCACAGGAGTAGGGTGCCTGGGCCAGAGCCTCTCCTTTCGCGTGACAAACCCCGGGCGGATTCGGACCCCACCGGCACTCCGCAGAGCCTGGAGGCCTGCCCCAGTATACCACGGTGACTGCCTGCCCCCCCCCCTACTTTTTTATCGGAGGCCAGCCCCGGGCGTGACCGTCCGCCGGTGGAGGAGCTGTCGCTTCAACACTGCCCCCGTGCGTCGGTCCCATTCCGTGACAGAGCCTGTGCGTCCCTCCTTCCTCCCCCCCCCACTCGCAACCGCTGTCTCTCTGGCTTCTGTCACCGCCAGGGAAGTGGCAGAGGGCCCGTGGAGCCACGGGTGGCCCGAACGGGCCTCACTGCGGGCAAAGAGTAACCCGCTGCCCACGACCGCAGCGTCCTGAGGACGCGGGGAGCAGGCGGGTGGCGCGGCGCTGCTGGAGCCGGAAGGCGGGGAGAGGCTCGCCGCCGGCGCGGCCCAACAACCTGGCGCGCGCTCACCAAGCAGGACGGGCGGCTGCTCTTGTGGCGCCGCGAGCCCGGTCCCAGCGTCTACGGCCATACCACCCTGCACGCGCCGGATCTCCTCTGATCTCGGAAGCTAAGCAGGGTCGGGCCTGGTTAGTATTTGGATGGGAGACTGCCTGGGAATACCGGGTGCACTAGGCTTTTGCCCGCCACTGCTTTTGCGGCCGCCATGCCCCTGGACCCTCTGCAGCCGCCAACCCCGCCACAGGACCCCTGGCCAGCGGGGCTGGGCGGGGTGGGGGGGCTGGGTAGTGGGAGGGTGGGGTCCGGGCCACCGCCGAGACCTAGAGCCTCGCAGACCCGGCCTCACGCCAGGCGCCTGGGCCAGGTCTCCCCCCACAGCCCCTTCTATAGCCTCTTTTTTCCCCCGCAAGCGAAAGCTGTCAACCCGCAGACCTTCGCCGCGCCCACGACCCCGCCCCCAAAGTCAAGCCCAGGGCTGCCTGCAGGCGCAGGCCTCCAAACGGCCTCGGGCGGCTTTCTCCTGCCAAGGCAGTGCGGCTCCTTGGCACCTCGGTGTCCGTGGCAGACGGGTGACCGTCCCACTGCCTGCACCCGGGCCCAAAGACAGAGGGACTGGTTGTCCCAGGACAGCAAGCCGAGGGGACGCCCAGCCGCCCCACCCCACCGGAGGACTCCGTCTCCACCGGCAGGCACCGCGGCCCCTCCCCCAGCGCCCTTCCTTCTCCCAGGAGAGCTGTGTGCGCTCGGTTCCCGCCGGCCGGCCGCTCCGGCCCCCGGCGCACAGCCACAAAAGAGCCCGGCCATAGCAGCAGAGGGAGGGAGTGCCACAACTGCACGCGCGCGGCCGTCTCCCCGGGCCTCCAGGAGAGACCACCACAGGGGAAAAGCAGGCAGGCAGGCAGGCCCAAAACCCACAGGAGTAGGGTGCCTGGGCCAGAGCCTCTCCTTTCGCGTGACAAACCCCGGGCGGATTCGGACCCCACCGGCACTCCGCAGACCCTGGAGGCCTGCCCCGGGGTCCCACGGTGACTGCCCGTCTCCCCACGCCCTGGGCTCTACATCCTTATCGGAGCCCAGCCCCGGGCGTGACCGTCCGCCGGTGGAGGAGCTGTCGCTTCAACACTGCCCCCGTGCGTCGGTCCCATTCCGTGACAGAGCCTGTGCGTCCCTCCTTCCTCCCCCCCCCCCACTCGCAACCGCTGTCTCTCTGGCTTCTGTCACCGCCAGGGAAGTGGCAGAGGTCCCGTGGAGCCACGGGTGGCCCGAACGGGCCTCACTGCGGGCAAAGAGTAACCCGCTGCCCACGACCGCGGCGTCCTGAGGAGGCGGGGAGCAGGCGGGTGGCGCCGCGCTGCTGGAGCCGGCAGGCGGGGCGCGGCCCAGCAACCTGGCGAGCGGTCACCAAGCAGGCCGGGCGGCTGCTCTTGGGGCGCCGGGAGCCCGGTCCCAGCGTCTACGGCCATACCACCCTGCACGCGCCTGATCTCCTCTGATCTCGGAAGCTAAGCAGGGTCGGGCCTGGTTAGTACTTGGATGGGAGACCGCTCGGGAATACCGGGTGCTCTAGGCTTTTACCCGCCATGCCCCTGGACTCTCTGCCGCTGCCAACCCCGCCACAGGACCCCTGGCCAGCGGGGCTGGGCGGGGTGGGGGGGGTAGTTGGAGGGTGGGGTCCGGGCCGCCGCCGAGACCTACAGCCTCGCAGACCCTGCCTCACGCCAGGCGACTGGGCCAGGTCTCCCCCCACAGCCCCTTCTATAGTCTCTTTTTTCCCCCCCGCAAGCGCATGCTGTCAACCCGAAGACCTTCGCCGCGCCCACGACCCCGCCCCCAAAGCCCAAGCCCAGGGCTGCCTGCCCGCGCAGGCCTCCAAACGGCCTCGGGCGGCTTTCTCCTGCCAAGGCAGTGCGGCTCCTTGGCACCTCGGTGTCCTTGGCAGATGGGTGACCGTCCCACTGCCTGCACCCGGGCCCGGAGACAGAGGGACTGGTTGTCCCAGGACAGCAAGCCGAGGGGACGCCCAGCCGCCCCACCCCACCGGAGGACTCCGTCTCCACCGGCAGGCACCGCAGCCCCTCCCCCAGCGCCCTTCCTTCTCCCAGGAGAGCTGTGTACGCTCGGTTCCCCCCCGCCGGCCGCTGCGGTCCCCGGCGCACAGCCACAAAGGAGCCCGGCCATAGCAGCAGAGGGAGGGAGTGCCACAACTGCACGCGCGCGGCCGTCTCCCCGGGCCTCCAGGAGAGACCACCACAGGGGAAAAGCAGGCAGGCAGGCAGGCCCAAAACCCACAGGAGTAGGGTGCCTGGGCCAGAGCCTCTCCTTTCGCGTGACAAACCCCGGGCGGATTCGGACCCCACCGGCATTCCGCAGACCCTGGAGGCCTGCCCCAGTATCCCACGGTGACTGCCCGCCCCCCCCCCTTCTACATCCTTATCGGAGCCCAGCCCCGGGCCTGACCGTCCGCCGGTGGAGGAGCTGTCGCTTCAACACTGCCCCCGTGCGTCGGTCCCATTCCGTGACAGAGCCTGTGCGTCCCTCCTTCCTCCCCCCATCCACTCGCAACCGCTGTCTCTCTGGCTTCTGTCACCGCCAGGGTAGTGGCAGAGGCCCCGTGGAGCCACGGGTGGCCCGAACGGGCCTCACTGCGGGCAAAGAGTAACCCGCTGCCCACGACTGCGGCGTCCTGAGGACGCGGGGAGCAGGCGGGTGGCGCGGCGATGCTGGAGCCGGAAGGCGGGGAGAGGCTCGCCGCCGGCGCCGCGCAACAACCTGGCGCGCGCTCACCACGAAGGCCGGGCGGCTGCTCTTGGGGCGCCGCGAGCCCGGTCCCAGCGTCTACGGCCATACCACCCTGCACGCGCCCGATCTCCTCTGATCTCGGAAGCTAAGCAGGGTCGGGCCTGGTTAGTATTTGGATGGGAGACCGCCTGGGAATACCGGGTGCACTAGGCTTTTGCCCGCCACTTCTTTTGCGGCCGCCATGCCCCTGGACCCTCTGCAGCCGCCAACCCCGCCACAGGACCCCTGGCCAGCGGGGCTGGGCGGGGTGGGGGGGCTGGGTAGTGGGAGGGTGGGGTCCGGGCCACCGCCGAGACCTAGAGCCTCGCAGACCCGGCCTCACGCCAGGCGCCTGGGCCAGGTCTCCCCCCACAGTCCCTTCTATAGCCTCTTTTTTCCCCCGCAAGCGAAAGCTGTCAACCCGAAGACCTTCGCCGCACCCACGACCCCGCCCCCAAAGCCCAAGCCCAGGGCTGCCTGCCCGCGCAGGCCTCCAAACGGCCTCGGGCGGCTTTCTCCTGCCAAGGCAGTGCGGCTCCTTGGCACCTCGGTGTCCGTGGCAGACGGGTGACCGTCCCACTGCCTGCACCCGGGCCCAAAGACAGAGGGACTGGTTGTCCCAGGACAGCAAGCCGAGGGGACGCCCAGCCGCCCCACCCCACCGGAGGACTCCGTCTCCACCGGCAGGCACCGCGGCCCCTCCCCCAGCGCCCTTCCTTCTCCCAGGAGAGCTGTGTGCGCTCGGTTCCACCCCGCCGGCCGCTGCGGTCCCCGGCGCACAGCCACAAAAGAGCCCGGCCATAGCAGCAGAGGGAGGGAGTGCCACAACTGCACGCGCGCGGCCGTCTCCCCGGGCCTCCAGGAGAGACCACCACAGGGGAAAAGCAGGCAGGCAGGCAGGCCCAAAACCCACAGGAGTAGGGTGCCTGGGCCAGAGCCTCTCCTTTCGCGTGACAAACCCCGGGCGGATTCGGACCCCACCGGCACTCCGCAGAGCCTGGAGGCCTGCCCCAGTATACCACGGTGACTGCCTGCCCCCCCCCCTACTTTTTTATCGGAGGCCAGCCCCGGGCGTGACCGTCCGCCGGTGGAGGAGCTGTCGCTTCAACACTGCCCCCGTGCGTCGGTCCCATTCCGTGACAGAGCCTGTGCGTCCCTCCTTCCTCCCCCCCCCACTCGCAACCGCTGTCTCTCTGGCTTCTGTCACCGCCAGGGAAGTGGCAGAGGGCCCGTGGAGCCACGGGTGGCCCGAACGGGCCTCACTGCGGGCAAAGAGTAACCCGCTGCCCACGACCGCAGCGTCCTGAGGACGCGGGGAGCAGGCGGGTGGCGCGGCGCTGCTGGAGCCGGAAGGCGGGGAGAGGCTCGCCGCCGGCGCGGCCCAACAACCTGGCGCGCGCTCACCAAGCAGGACGGGCGGCTGCTCTTGTGGCGCCGCGAGCCCGGTCCCAGCGTCTACGGCCATACCACCCTGCACGCGCCGGATCTCCTCTGATCTCGGAAGCTAAGCAGGGTCGGGCCTGGTTAGTATTTGGATGGGAGACTGCCTGGGAATACCGGGTGCACTAGGCTTTTGCCCGCCACTGCTTTTGCGGCCGCCATGCCCCTGGACCCTCTGCAGCCGCCAACCCCGCCACAGGACCCCTGGCCAGCGGGGCTGGGCGGGGTGGGGGGGCTGGGTAGTGGGAGGGTGGGGTCCGGGCCACCGCCGAGACCTAGAGCCTCGCAGACCCGGCCTCACGCCAGGCGCCTGGGCCAGGTCTCCCCCCACAGCCCCTTCTATAGCCTCTTTTTTCCCCCGCAAGCGAAAGCTGTCAACCCGCAGACCTTCGCCGCGCCCACGACCCCGCCCCCAAAGTCAAGCCCAGGGCTGCCTGCAGGCGCAGGCCTCCAAACGGCCTCGGGCGGCTTTCTCCTGCCAAGGCAGTGCGGCTCCTTGGCACCTCGGTGTCCGTGGCAGACGGGTGACCGTCCCACTGCCTGCACCCGGGCCCAAAGACAGAGGGACTGGTTGTCCCAGGACAGCAAGCCGAGGGGACGCCCAGCCGCCCCACCCCACCGGAGGACTCCGTCTCCACCGGCAGGCACCGCGGCCCCTCCCCCAGCGCCCTTCCTTCTCCCAGGAGAGCTGTGTGCGCTCGGTTCCCGCCGGCCGGCCGCTCCGGCCCCCGGCGCACAGCCACAAAAGAGCCCGGCCATAGCAGCAGAGGGAGGGAGTGCCACAACTGCACGCGCGCGGCCGTCTCCCCGGGCCTCCAGGAGAGACCACCACAGGGGAAAAGCAGGCAGGCAGGCAGGCCCAAAACCCACAGGAGTAGGGTGCCTGGGCCAGAGCCTCTCCTTTCGCGTGACAAACCCCGGGCGGATTCGGACCCCACCGGCACTCCGCAGACCCTGGAGGCCTGCCCCGGGGTCCCACGGTGACTGCCCGTCTCCCCACGCCCTGGGCTCTACATCCTTATCGGAGCCCAGCCCCGGGCGTGACCGTCCGCCGGTGGAGGAGCTGTCGCTTCAACACTGCCCCCGTGCGTCGGTCCCATTCCGTGACAGAGCCTGTGCGTCCCTCCTTCCTCCCCCCCCCCCCACTCGCAACCGCTGTCTCTCTGGCTTCTGTCACCGCCAGGGAAGTGGCAGAGGTCCCGTGGAGCCACGGGTGGCCCGAACGGGCCTCACTGCGGGCAAAGAGTAACCCGCTGCCCACGACCGCGGCGTCCTGAGGAGGCGGGGAGCAGGCGGGTGGCGCCGCGCTGCTGGAGCCGGCAGGCGGGGCGCGGCCCAGCAACCTGGCGAGCGGTCACCAAGCAGGCCGGGCGGCTGCTCTTGGGGCGCCGGGAGCCCGGTCCCAGCGTCTACGGCCATACCACCCTGCACGCGCCTGATCTCCTCTGATCTCGGAAGCTAAGCAGGGTCGGGCCTGGTTAGTACTTGGATGGGAGACCGCTCGGGAATACCGGGTGCTCTAGGCTTTTACCCGCCATGCCCCTGGACTCTCTGCCGCTGCCAACCCCGCCACAGGACCCCTGGCCAGCGGGGCTGGGCGGGGTGGGGGGGGTAGTTGGAGGGTGGGGTCCGGGCCGCCGCCGAGACCTACAGCCTCGCAGACCCTGCCTCACGCCAGGCGACTGGGCCAGGTCTCCCCCCACAGCCCCTTCTATAGTCTCTTTTTTCCCCCCCGCAAGCGCATGCTGTCAACCCGAAGACCTTCGCCGCGCCCACGACCCCGCCCCCAAAGCCCAAGCCCAGGGCTGCCTGCCCGCGCAGGCCTCCAAACGGCCTCGGGCGGCTTTCTCCTGCCAAGGCAGTGCGGCTCCTTGGCACCTCGGTGTCCTTGGCAGATGGGTGACCGTCCCACTGCCTGCACCCGGGCCCGGAGACAGAGGGACTGGTTGTCCCAGGACAGCAAGCCGAGGGGACGCCCAGCCGCCCCACCCCACCGGAGGACTCCGTCTCCACCGGCAGGCACCGCAGCCCCTCCCCCAGCGCCCTTCCTTCTCCCAGGAGAGCTGTGTGCGCTCGGTTCCCCCCCGCCGGCCGCTGCGGTCCCCGGCGCACAGCCACAAAGGAGCCCGGCCATAGCAGCAGAGGGAGGGAGTGCCACAACTGCACGCGCGCGGCCGTCTCCCCGGGCCTCCAGGAGAGACCACCACAGGGGAAAAGCAGGCAGGCAGGCAGGCCCAAAACCCACAGGAGTAGGGTGCCTGGGCCAGAGCCTCTCCTTTCGCGTGACAAACCCCGGGCGGATTCGGACCCCACCGGCATTCCGCAGACCCTGGAGGCCTGCCCCAGTATCCCACGGTGACTGCCCGCCCCCCCCCCTTCTACATCCTTATCGGAGCCCAGCCCCGGGCCTGACCGTCCGCCGGTGGAGGAGCTGTCGCTTCAACACTGCCCCCGTGCGTCGGTCCCATTCCGTGACAGAGCCTGTGCGTCCCTCCTTCCTCCCCCCATCCACTCGCAACCGCTGTCTCTCTGGCTTCTGTCACCGCCAGGGTAGTGGCAGAGGCCCCGTGGAGCCACGGGTGGCCCGAACGGGCCTCACTGCGGGCAAAGAGTAACCCGCTGCCCACGACTGCGGCGTCCTGAGGACGCGGGGAGCAGGCGGGTGGCGCGGCGATGCTGGAGCCGGAAGGCGGGGAGAGGCTCGCCGCCGGCGCCGCGCAACAACCTGGCGCGCGCTCACCACGAAGGCCGGGCGGCTGCTCTTGGGGCGCCGCGAGCCCGGTCCCAGCGTCTACGGCCATACCACCCTGCACGCGCCCGATCTCCTCTGATCTCGGAAGCTAAGCAGGGTCGGGCCTGGTTAGTATTTGGATGGGAGACCGCCTGGGAATACCGGGTGCACTAGGCTTTTGCCCGCCACTTCTTTTGCGGCCGCCATGCCCCTGGACCCTCTGCAGCCGCCAACCCCGCCACAGGACCCCTGGCCAGCGGGGCTGGGCGGGGTGGGGGGGCTGGGTAGTGGGAGGGTGGGGTCCGGGCCACCGCCGAGACCTAGAGCCTCGCAGACCCGGCCTCACGCCAGGCGCCTGGGCCAGGTCTCCCCCCACAGTCCCTTCTATAGCCTCTTTTTTCCCCCGCAAGCGAAAGCTGTCAACCCGCAGACCTTCGCCGCGCCCACGACCCCGCCCCCAAAGCCCAAGCCCAGGGCTGCCTGCCGGCGCAGGCCTCCAAACGGCCTCGGGCGGCTTTCTCCTGCCAAGGCAGTGCGGCTCCTTGGCACCTCGGTGTCCGTGGCAGACGGGTGACCGTCCCACTGCCTGCACCCGGGCCCAAAGACAGAGGGACTGGTTGTCCCAGGACAGCAAGCCGAGGGGACGCCCAGCCGCCCCACCCCACCGGAGGACTCCGTCTCCACCGGCAGGCACCGCGGCCCCTCCCCCAGCGCCCTTCCTTCTCCCAGGAGAGCTGTGTGCGCTCGGTTCCACCCCGCCGGCCGCTGCGGTCCCCGGCGCACAGCCACAAAAGAGCCCGGCCATAGCAGCAGAGGGAGGGAGTGCCACAACTGCACGCGCGCGGCCGTCTCCCCGGGCCTCCAGGAGAGACCACCACAGGGGAAAAGCAGGCAGGCAGGCAGGCCCAAAACCCACAGGAGTAGGGTGCCTGGGCCAGAGCCTCTCCTTTCGCGTGACAAACCCCGGGCGGATTCGGACCCCACCGGCACTCCGCAGAGCCTGGAGGCCTGCCCCAGTATACCACGGTGACTGCCTGCCCCCCCCCCTACTTTTTTATCGGAGGCCAGCCCCGGGCGTGACCGTCCGCCGGTGGAGGAGCTGTCGCTTCAACACTGCCCCCGTGCGTCGGTCCCATTCCGTGACAGAGCCTGTGCGTCCCTCCTTCCTCCCCCCCCCACTCGCAACCGCTGTCTCTCTGGCTTCTGTCACCGCCAGGGAAGTGGCAGAGGGCCCGTGGAGCCACGGGTGGCCCGAACGGGCCTCACTGCGGGCAAAGAGTAACCCGCTGCCCACGACCGCAGCGTCCTGAGGACGCGGGGAGCAGGCGGGTGGCGCGGCGCTGCTGGAGCCGGAAGGCGGGGAGAGGCTCGCCGCCGGCGCGGCCCAACAACCTGGCGCGCGCTCACCAAGCAGGACGGGCGGCTGCTCTTGTGGCGCCGCGAGCCCGGTCCCAGCGTCTACGGCCATACCACCCTGCACGCGCCGGATCTCCTCTGATCTCGGAAGCTAAGCAGGGTCGGGCCTGGTTAGTATTTGGATGGGAGACTGCCTGGGAATACCGGGTGCACTAGGCTTTTGCCCGCCACTGCTTTTGCGGCCGCCATGCCCCTGGACCCTCTGCAGCCGCCAACCCCGCCACAGGACCCCTGGCCAGCGGGGCTGGGCGGGGTGGGGGGGCTGGGTAGTGGGAGGGTGGGGTCCGGGCCACCGCCGAGACCTAGAGCCTCGCAGACCCGGCCTCACGCCAGGCGCCTGGGCCAGGTCTCCCCCCACAGTCCCTTCTATAGCCTCTTTTTTCCCCCGCAAGCGAAAGCTGTCAACCCGCAGACCTTCGCCGCGCCCACGACCCCGCCCCCAAAGTCAAGCCCAGGGCTGCCTGCAGGCGCAGGCCTCCAAACGGCCTCGGGCGGCTTTCTCCTGCCAAGGCAGTGCGGCTCCTTGGCACCTCGGTGTCCGTGGCAGACGGGTGACCGTCCCACTGCCTGCACCCGGGCCCAAAGACAGAGGGACTGGTTGTCCCAGGACAGCAAGCCGAGGGGACGCCCAGCCGCCCCACCCCACCGGAGGACTCCGTCTCCACCGGCAGGCACCGCGGCCCCTCCCCCAGCGCCCTTCCTTCTCCCAGGAGAGCTGTGTGCGCTCGGTTCCCGCCGGCCGGCCGCTCCGGCCCCCGGCGCACAGCCACAAAAGAGCCCGGCCATAGCAGCAGAGGGAGGGAGTGCCACAACTGCACGCGCGCGGCCGTCTCCCCGGGCCTCCAGGAGAGACCACCACAGGGGAAAAGCAGGCAGGCAGGCAGGCCCAAAACCCACAGGAGTAGGGTGCCTGGGCCAGAGCCTCTCCTTTCGCGTGACAAACCCCGGGCGGATTCGGACCCCACCGGCACTCCGCAGACCCTGGAGGCCTGCCCCGGGGTCCCACGGTGACTGCCCGTCCCCCCACGCCCTGGGCTCTACATCCTTATCGGAGCCCAGCCCCGGGCGTGACCGTCCGCCGGTGGAGGAGCTGTCGCTTCAACACTGCCCCCGTGCGTCGGTCCCATTCCGTGACAGAGCCTGTGCGTCCCTCCTTCCTCCCCCCCCCCCACTCGCAACCGCTGTCTCTCTGGCTTCTGTCACCGCCAGGGAAGTGGCAGAGGTCCCGTGGAGCCACGGGTGGCCCGAACGGGCCTCACTGCGGGCAAAGAGTAACCCGCTGCCCACGACCGCGGCGTCCTGAGGAGGCGGGGAGCAGGCGGGTGGCGCCGCGCTGCTGGAGCCGGCAGGCGGGGCGCGGCCCAGCAACCTGGCGAGCGGTCACCAAGCAGGCCGGGCGGGTGCTCTTGGGGCGCCGGGAGCCCGGTCCCAGCGTCTACGGCCATACCACCCTGCACGCGCCTGATCTCCTCTGATCTCGGAAGCTAAGCAGGGTCGGGCCTGGTTAGTACTTGGATGGGAGACCGCTCGGGAATACCGGGTGCTCTAGGCTTTTACCCGCCATGCCCCTGGACTCTCTGCCGCTGCCAACCCCGCCACAGGACCCCTGGCCAGCGGGGCTGGGCGGGGTGGGGGGGGTAGTTGGAGGGTGGGGTCCGGGCCGCCGCCGAGACCTACAGCCTCGCAGACCCTGCCTCACGCCAGGCGACTGGGCCAGGTCTCCCCCCACAGCCCCTTCTATAGTCTCTTTTTTCCCCCCCGCAAGCGCATGCTGTCAACCCGAAGACCTTCGCCGCGCCCACGACCCCGCCCCCAAAGCCCAAGCCCAGGGCTGCCTGCCCGCGCAGGCCTCCAAACGGCCTCGGGCGGCTTTCTCCTGCCAAGGCAGTGCGGCTCCTTGGCACCTCGGTGTCCTTGGCAGATGGGTGACCGTCCCACTGCCTGCACCCGGGCCCGGAGACAGAGGGACTGGTTGTCCCAGGACAGCAAGCCGAGGGGACGCCCAGCCGCCCCACCCCACCGGAGGACTCCGTCTCCACCGGCAGGCACCGCAGCCCCTCCCCCAGCGCCCTTCCTTCTCCCAGGAGAGCTGTGTGCGCTCGGTTCCCCCCCGCCGGCCGCTGCGGTCCCCGGCGCACAGCCACAAAGGAGCCCGGCCATAGCAGCAGAGGGAGGGAGTGCCACAACTGCACGCGCGCGGCCGTCTCCCCGGGCCTCCAGGAGAGACCACCACAGGGGAAAAGCAGGCAGGCAGGCAGGCCGAAAACCCACAGGAGTAGGGTGCCTGGGCCAGAGCCTCTCCTTTCGCGTGACAAACCCCGGGCGGATTCGGACCCCACCGGCACTCCGCAGACCCTGGAGGCCTGCCCCAGTATCCAACGGTGACTGCACGCCCCCCCCCCCTGGGCTCTACATCCTTATCGGAGCCCAGCCCCGGGCGTGACCGTCCGCCGGTGGAGGAGCTGTCGCTTCAACACTGCCCCCGTGCGTCGGTCCCATTCCGTGACAGAGCCTGTGCGTCCCTCCTTCCTCCCCCCCCCACTCGCAACCGCTGTCTCTCTGGCTTCTGTCACCGCCAGGGAAGTGGCAGAGGTCCCGTGGAGCCACGGGTGGCCCGAACGGGCCTCACTGCGGGCAAAGAGTAACCCGCTGCCCACGACCGCGGCGTCCTGAGGAGGCGGGGAGCAGGCGGGTGGCGCTGCGCTGCTGGAGCCGGCAGGCGGGGCGCGGCCCAGCAACCTGGCGAGCGGTCACCAAGCAGGCCGGGCGGCTGCTCTTGGGGCGCCGGGAGCCCGGTCCCAGCGTCTAAGGCCATACCACCCTGCACGCGCCTGATCTCCTCTGATCTCGGAAGCTAAGCAGGGTCGGGCCTGGTTAGTACTTGGATGGGAGACCGCTCGGGAATACCGGGTGCTCTAGGCTTTTACCCGCCATGCCCCTGGACCCTCTGCAGCCGCCAACCCCGCCACAGGACCCCTGGCCAGCGGGGCTGGGCGGGGTGGGGGGGGTAGTTGGAGGGTGGGGTCCGGGCTGCCGCCGAGACCTACAGCCTCGCAGACCCTGCCTCACGCCAGGCGACTGGGCCAGGTCTCCCCCCACAGCCCCTTCTATAGTCTCTTTTTTCCCCCCCGCAAGCGCATGCTGTCAACCCGAAGACCTTCGCCGCGCCCACGACCCCGCCCCCAAAGCCCAAGCCCAGGGCTGCCTGCCCGCGCAGGCCTCCAAACGGCCTCGGGCGGCTTTATCCTGCCAAGGCAGTGCGGCTCCTTGGCACCTCGGTGTCCTTGGCAGATGGGTGACCGTCCCACTGCCTGCACCCGGGCCCGGAGACAGAGGGACTGGTTGTCCCAGGACAGCAAGCCGAGGGGACGCCCAGCCGCCCCACCCCACCGGAGGACTCGGTCTCCACCGGCAGGCACCGCAGCCCCTCCCCCAGCGGCCTTCCTTCTCCCAGGAGAGCTGTGTGCGCTCGGTTCCCGCCGGCCGGCCGCTCCGGCCCCCCGGCGCACAGCCACAAAAGAGCCCGGCCATAGCTGCAGAGGGAGGGAGTGCCACAACTGCACGCGCGCGGCCGTCTCCCCGGGCCTCCAGGAGAGACCACCACAGGGGAAAAGCAGGCAGGCAGGCAGGCCCAAAACCCACAGGAGTAGGGTGCCTGGGCCAGAGCCTCTCCTTTCGCGTGACAAACCCCGGGCGGATTCGGACCCCACCGGCACTCCGCAGACCCTGGAGGCCTGCCCCAGTATCCAACGGTGACTGCACGCCCCCCCCCCGCCCCCCCCCGGGCTCTACATCCTTATAGGAGCCCAGCCCCGGGCGTGACCGTCCGCCGGTGGAGGAGCTGTCGCTTCAACACTGCCCCCGTGCGTCGGTCCCATTCCGTGACAGAGCCTGTGCGTCCCTCCTTCCTCCCCCCCCCCACTAGCAACCGCTGTCTCTCTGTCTTCTGTCACCGCCAGGGAAGTGGCAGAGGGCCCGTGGAGCCACGGGTGGCCTGAAAGGGCCTCACTGCGGGCAAAGAGTAACCCGCTGCCCACGACCGCGGCGTCCTGAGGAGGCGGGGAGCAGGCGGTGGCGCTGCGCTGCTGGAGCCGGAAGGCGGGGCGCGGCCCAGCAACCTGGCGAGCGCTCACCAAGCAGGCCGGGCGGCTGCTCTTGGGGCGCCGGGAGCCCGGTCCCAGCGTCTACGGCCATACCACCCTGCACGCGCCGGATCTCCTCTGATCTCGGAAGCTAAGCAGGGTCGGGCCTGGTTAGTACTTGGATGGGAGACCGCCCGGGAATACCGTGTGCTCTAGGCTTTTACCCGCCACTCCTTTTGGGGCCGCCATGCCCCTGGACCCTCTGCAGCTGCCAACCCCGCCACAGAACCCCTGGCCAGCGGGGCTGGGCGGGGTGGGGGGGGTAGTTGGAGGGTGGGGTCCGGGCCGCCGCCGAGACCTACAGCCTCGCAGACCCTGCCTCACGCCAGGCGCCTGGGCCAGGTCTCCCCCCACAGTCCCTTCTATAGCCTCTTTTTTCCCCCCCCCGCAAGCGCATGCTGTCAACCCGAAGACCTTCGCCGCGCCCACGACCCCGCCCCCAAACACCAAGCCCAGGGCTGCCTGCCCGCGCAGGCCTCCAAACGGCCTCGGGCGGCTTTCTACTGCCAAGGCAGTGCGGCTCCTTGGCACCTCGGTGTCCTTGGCAGATGGGTGACGGTCCCACTGCCTGCACCCGGGCCCGGAGACAGAGGGACTGGTTGTCCTAAAACAGCAAGCCGAGGGGACGCCCAGCCGCTCCACCCCACCGGAGGACTCCGTCTCCACCGGCAGGCACCGCGGCCGCTCTCCCAGCGCCCTTCCTTCTCCCAGGGGAGCCCTGCGCGTTCGGTTCCCGCAGGCCTGCCCCTGGGTCCCACGGTGACTGCCCGCCCCCCCCCCCCCGGGCTGTACATCCTTAACGGAGACCAGCCCCGGGCGCGACCGTCCGCCGGTGGAGGAGCTGTCCCTTCAACACTGCCCCCGTGCGTGGGTCCCATTCCGTGACACAGCCTGTGTGCCCTCCTTCCTCCCCCCCCCCCACTCGCAACCGCTGTCTCTCTGGCTTCTGTCACCGCCAGGGTAGTGGCAGAGGCCCCGTGCAGCCACGGGTGCCCCGAAGGGGCCTCACTGCGGGCAAAGAGTAACCCGCTGCCCACGCCCGCGGCGTCCTGAGGAGGCAGGGAGCAGGCGGGATGCGCGGCGCTGCTGCAGCCGGCAGGCGGTGAGAGGCTCGCCGCCGGTGTGGCCCAACAACCTGGCGCGCGCTCACCAAGCAGGCCGGGCGGCTGCTCTTGGGGCGCCGCGAGCCCGGTCCCAGCGTCTACGGCCATACCACCCTGCACGCGCCGGATCTCCTCTGATCTCGGAAGCTAAGCAGGGTCGGGCCTGGTTAGTATTTGGATGGGAGACCGCCTGGGAATACCGGGTGCACTAGGCTTTTGCCCGCCACTGCTTTTGCGGCCGCCATGCCCCTGGACCCTCTGCAGCCGCCAACCCCGCCACAGGACCCCTGGCCAGCGGGGCTGGGCGGGGTGGGGGGGCTGGGTAGTGGGAGGGTTGGGTCCGGGCCACCGCCGAGACCTAGAGCCTTGCAGACCCGGCCTCACGCCAGGCGCCTGGGCCAGGTCTCCCCCCACAGTCCCTTCTATAGCCTCTTTTTTCCCCCGCAAGCGAAAGCTGTCAACCCACAGACCTTCGCCGCGCCCACGACCCCGCCCCCAAAGCCCAAGCCCAGGGCTGCCTGCCGGCGCAGGCCTCCAAACGGCCTCGGGCGGCTTTCTCCTGCCAAGGCAGTGCGGCTCCTTGGCACCTCAGTGTCCGTGGCAGACGGGTGACCGTCCCACTGCCTGCACCCGGGCCCAAAGACAGAGGGACTGGTTGTCCCAGGACAGCAAGCCGAAGGGACGCCCAGCCGCCCCACCCCACCGGAGGACTCCGTCTCCACCGGCAGGCACCGCGGCCCCTCCCCCAGCGCCCTTCCTTCTCCCAGGAGAGCTGTGTGCGCCCGGTTCCCCCCCGCCGGCCTCTGCGGTCCCCGGCGCACAGCCACAAAAGAGCCCGGCCATAGCAGCAGAGGGAGGGCGTGCCACAATGCACGCGCGCGGCCGTCTCCCCGGGCCTCCAGGAGAGACCACCACAGGGGAAAAGCAGGTAGGCAGTCAGGCACAAAACCCACAGGAGTAGCGTGCCTGGGCCAGAGCCTCTCCTTTCGCGTGACAAACCCCGGGCGAGTTTCGGACCCCACCGGCACTCCGCAGACCCTGGAGGCCTGCCCCAGTATCCAACGGTGACTGCACGCCCCCACCCCCTGGGCTCTACATCCTTATCGGAGCCCAGCCCCGGGCGTGACCGTCCGCCGGTGGAGGAGCTGTCGCTTCAACACTGCCCCCGTGCGTCGGTCCCATTCCGTGACAGAGCCTGTGCGTCCCTCCTTCCTCACCCCCCCCACTCGCAACCGCTGTCTCTCTGGCTTCTGTCACCGCCAGGGAAGTGGCAGAGGGCCCGTGGAGCCACGGGTGGCCCGAACGGGCCTCACTGCGGGCAAAGAGTAACCCGCTGCCCACGCCCGCGGCGTCCTGAGGAGGCGGGGAGCAGGCGGGTTGCGCTGCGCTGCTGGAGCCGGAAGGCGGGGCGCGGCCCAGCAACCTGGCGAGCGCTCACCAAGCAGGCCGGGCGGCTACTCTTGGGGCGCCGCGAGCCCGGTCCCAGCGTCTACGGCCATACCACCCTGCACGCGCCGGATCTCCTCTGATCTCGGAAGCTAAGCAGGGTCGGGCCTGGTTAGTACTTGGATGGGAGACCGCCTGGGAATACCGGGTGCACTAGGCTTTTACCCGCCACTCCTTTTGGGGCCGCCATGCCCCTGGACCCTCTGCAGCCGCCAACCCCGCCACAGGACCCCTGGCCAGCGGGGCTGGGCGGGGTG
This sequence comes from Rhinolophus hipposideros, assembly GCF_964194185.1. Taxonomy (NCBI): domain Eukaryota; kingdom Metazoa; phylum Chordata; class Mammalia; order Chiroptera; family Rhinolophidae; genus Rhinolophus; species Rhinolophus hipposideros. The sequence goes on along the minus strand of NW_027668872.1, from coordinate 114,996 downwards.
GGGGGGGGTAGTTGGAGGGTGGGGTCCGGGCCGCCGCCGAGACCTACAGCCTCGCAGACCCGGACTCACGCCAGGCGACTGGGCCAGGTCTCCCCCCGCAGCCCCATCTATAGCCTTTTTTTCCCCCGCAAGCGCATGCTGTCAACCCGCAGACCTTCGCGCGCCCACGACCCCGCCCCCAAAGCCCAAGCCCAGGGCTGCCTGCCCGCGCAGGCCTCCAAACGGCCTCGGGCGGCTTTCTCCTGCCAAGGCAGTGCGGTTCCTTGGCACCTCGGTGTCCTTGGCAGAGGGGTGACCGTCCCACTGCCTGCACCCGGGCCCGGAGACAGAAGGACTGGTTGTCCCAGGACAGCAAGCCGAGGGGACGCCCAGCCGCTCCACCCCACCGGAGGACTCCGTCTCCACCGGCAGGCACCGCGGCCGCTCTCCCAGAGCCCTTCCTTCTCCCAGGGGAGCCCTGCGCGTTCGGTTCCCGCAGGCCTGCCCCTGGGTCCCACGGTGACTGCCCGCCCGCCCCCCCCGGGCTGTACATCCTTAACGGAGCCCAGCCCCGGGCGCGACCGTCCGCCGGTGGAGGAGCTGTCCCTTCAACACTGCTCCCGTGCGTGGGTCCCATTCCGTGACAGAGCCTGTGCGTCCCTACTTCCTCCCCCCCCCCCACTCGCAACCGCTGTCTCTCTGGCTTCTGTCACCGCCAGGGAAGTGGCAGAGGCCCCGTGGAGCCACGGGTGGCCCGAACGGGCCTCACTGAGCGCAAAGAGTAACCCGCTGCCCACGCCCGCGGCGTCCTGAGGAGGCGGGGAGCAGGCGGGAGGAGCGGCGCTACTGGAGCCGGCAGGCGGGGAGAGGCTCGCCGCCGGCGCGGCCCAACAACCTGGCGAGCGCTCACCAAGCAGGCCGGGAGGCATCTCTTGGGGCGCCGGGAGCCCGGTCCCAGAGTCTACGGCCATACCACCCTGCACGCGCCGGATCTCCTCTGATCTGGGAAGCTAAGCAGGTTCGGGCCTGGTTAGTACTTGGATGGGAGACCGCCCGGGAATACCGGGTGCTCTAGGCTTTTACCCGCCACTCCTTTTGGGGCCGCCATGCCCCTGGACCCTCTGCAGCCGCCAACCCCGCCACAGGACCCCTGGCCAGCAGGGCTGGGCGAGGTGGGGGGGCTGGGTAGTGGGAGGGTGGGGTCCGGGACACCGGACCTAGACCTAGAGCCTCGCAGACCCGGCCTCACGCCAGGCGCCTGGGCCAGGTCTCCCCCCACAGTCCCTTCTATAGCCTCTTTTTTCCCCCCCCCGCAAGCGCATGCTGTCAACCCGAAGACCTTCGCCGCGCCCACGACCCCGCCCCCAAACACCAAGCCCAGGGCTGCCTGCCCGCGCAGGCCTCCAAACGGCCTCGGGCGGCTTTCTCCTGCCAAGGCAGTGCGGCTCCTTGGCACCTCGGTGTCCTTGGCAGAGGGGTGACCGTCCCACTGCCTGCACCCGGGCCCGGAGACAGAGGGACTGGTTGTCCCAGGACAGCAAGCCGAGGGGACGCCCAGCCGCCCCACCCCACCGGAGGACTCCGTCTCCACCGGCAGGCACCGCGGCCCCTCCCCCAGCGCCCTTCCTTCTCCCAGGAGAGCTGTGTGCGCTCGGTTCCCCCCCGCCGGTCGCTGCGGTCCCCGGCGCACAGCCACAAAGGAGCCCGGCCATAGCAGCAGAGGGAGGGAGTGCCACAACTGCACGCGCGCGGCCGTCTCCCCGGGCCTCCAGGAGAGACCACCACAGGGGAAAAGCAGGCAGGCAGGCAGGCCCAAAACCCACAGGAGTAGGGTGCCTGGGCCAGAGCCTCTCCTTTCGCGTGACAAACCCCGGGCGGATTCGGACCCCACCGGCACTCCGCAGAGCCTGGAGGCCTGCCCCAGTATCCCACGGTGACTGCCCGCCCCCCCCCCTTCTACATCCTTATCGGAGCCCAGCCCCGGGCCTGACCGTCCGCCGGTGGAGGAGCTGTCGCTTCAACACTGCCCCCGTGCGTCGGTCCCATTCCGTGACAGAGCCTGTGCGTCCCTCCTTCCTCCCCCCATCCACTCGCAACCGCTGTCTCTCTGGCTTCTGTCACCGCCAGGGTAGTGGCAGAGGCCCCGTGCAGCCACGGGTGCCCCGAAGGGGCCTCACTGCGGGCAAAGAGTAACCCGCTGCCCACGACCGCGGGGTCCTGAGGAGGCGGGGAGCAGGCGGGTGGCGCTGCGCTGCTGGAGCCGGAAGGCGGGGAGAGGCTCGCCGCCGGAGCGGCCCAACAACCTGGCGCGCGCTCACCACGAAGGCCGGGCAGCTGCTCTTGGGGCGCCGCGAGCCCGGTCCCATCGTCTACGGCCATACCACCCTGCACGCGCCCGATCTCCTCTGATCTCGGAAGCTAAGCAGGGTCGGGCCTGGTTAGTACTTGGATGGGAGACCGCCTGGGAATACCGGGTGCACTAGGCTTTTGCCCGCCACTGCTTTTGCGGCCGCCATTCCCCAGGACCCTCTGCAGCCGCCAACCCCGCCACAGGACCCCTGGCCAGCGGGGCTGGGCGGGGTGGGGGGGTGGGTAGTGGGAGGGTGGGGTCCGTGCCGCCGCCGAGACCTACAGCCTCGCAGACCCGGACTCACGCCAGGCGCCTGGGCCAGGTCTCCCCCCACAGCCCCTTCTATAGCCTCTTTTATCCCCCCCGCAAGCGCATGCTGTCAACCCGCAGACCTTCGCCGCGCCCACGATCCCGCCCCCAAAGCCCAAGCCCAGGGCTGCCTGCCCGCGCAGGCCTCCAAACGGCCTCGGGCGGCTTTCTCCTGCCAAGGCAGTGCGGCTCCTTGGCACCTCGGTGTCCTTGGCAGAGGGGTGACCGTCCCACTGCCTGCACCCGGGCCCGGAGACAGAGGGACTGGTTGTCCCAGGACAGCAAGCCGAGGGGACGCCCAGCCGCTCCACCCCACCGGAGGACTCCGTCTCCACCGGCAGGCACCGCGGCCGCTCTCCCTGCGCCCTTCCTTCTCCCAGGGGAGCCCTGCGCGTTCGGTTCCCGCAGGCCTGCCCCTGGGTCCCACGGTGACTGCCCGCCCGCCCCCCCCGGGCTGTACATCCTTAACGGAGCCCAGCCCCGGGCGCGACCGTCCGCCGATGGAGGAGCTGTCCCTTCAACACTGCCCCCGTGCGTGGGTCCCATTCCGTGACAGAGCCTGTGCGTCCCTACTACCTCCCCCCCCCCACTCGCAACCGCTGTCTCTCTGGCTTCTGTCACCGCCAGGGAAGTGGCAGAGGCCCCGTGGAGCCACGGGTGGCCCGAACGGGCCTCACTGAGCGCAAAGAGTAACCCGCTGCCCACGACCGCGGCGTCCTGAGGAGGCGGGGAGCAGGCGGGAGGAGCGGCGCTACTGGAGCCGGCAGGCGGGGAGAGGCTCGCGGCCGGCGCGGCCCAACAACCTGGCGAGCGCTCACCAAGCAGGCCGGACGGCATCTCTTTGGGCGCCGGGAGCCCGGTCCCACAGTCTACGGCCATACCACCCTGCACGCGCCGGATCTCCTCTGATCTGGGAAGCTAAGCAGGGTCGGGCCTGGTTAGTACTTGGATGGGAGACCGCCCGGGAATACCGGGTGCTCTAGGCTTTTACCCGCCACTCCTTTTGGGGCCGCCATGCCCCTGGACCCTCTGCAGCCGCCAACCCCGCCACAGGACCCCTGGCCAGCAGGGCTGGGCGAGGTGGGGGGGCTGGGTAGTGGGAGGGTGGGGTCCGGGACACCGCCGAGACCTAGAGCCTCGAAGACCCGGCCTCACGCCAGGCGCCTGGGCCAGGTCTCCCCCCACAGTCCCTTCTATAGCCTCTTCCCCCCCCCCCCCCCCGCAAGCGCATGCTGTCAACCCGAAGACCTTCGCCGCGCCCACGACCCCGCCCCCAAACACCAAGCCCAGGGCTGCATGCCCGCGCAGGCCTCCAAACGGCCTCGGGCGGCTTTCTCCTGCCAAGGCAGTGCGGCTCCTTGGCACCTCGGTGTCCTTGGCACAAGGGTGACCGTCCCACTGCCTGCACCCTGGCCCGGAGACAGAGGGACTGGTTGTCCTAGGACAGCAAGCCGAGGGGACGCCCAGCCGCCCCACCCCACCGGAGGACTCCGTCTCCGCGGGCAGGCACCGCGGCCCCTCCCCCAGCGCCTTTCCTTCTCCCAGGAGAGCTGTGTGCGCTCGGTTCCCCCCCGCCGGCCGCTGCGTTCCCCGGCGCACAGCCACAAAGAGCCCGGCCAAAGCAGCGGAGGGAGGGAGTGCCACAACTGCACGCGCGCGGCCGTCTCCCCGGGCCTCCAGGAGAGACCACCACAGGGGAAAAGCAGGCAGGCAGGCAGGCCCAAAACCCACAGGAGTAGGGTGCCTGGGCCAGAGCCTCTCCTTTCGCTTGACAAACCCCGGGCGAGATTCGGACCCCACCGGCACTCCGCAGACCCTGGAGGCCTGCCCCAGTATCCAACGGTGACTGCACGCCCCCCCCCCCTCCCGGCTCTACATCCTTATCGGAGCCCATCCCCGGGCGTGACCGTCCGCCGGTGGAGGAGCTGTCGCTTCAACACTGCCCCCGTGCGTCGGTCCCATTCCGTGACAGAGCCTGTGCGTCCCTCCTTCCTCCCCACCCCCACTCGCAACCGTTGTCTCTCTGGCTTCTGTCACCGCCAGGGAAGTGGCAGAGGGCCCGTGGAGCCACGGGTGGCCCGAACGGGCCTCACTGCGGGCAAAGAGTAACCCGCTGACCACGACCGCGGCGTCCTGAGGAGGCGGGGAGCAGGCGGGTGGCGCTGCGCTGCTGGAGCCGGCAGGCGGGGCGCGGCCCAGCAACCTGGCGAGCGCTCACCAAACAGGCCGGGCGGCTGCTCTTGGGGCGCCGGGAGCCCGGTCCCAGCGTCTAAGGCCATACCACCCTGCACGCGCCGGATCTCCTCTGATCTCGGAAGCTAAGCAGGGTCGGGCCTGGTTAGTACTTGGATGGGAGACCGCTCGGGAATACCGGGTGCTCTAGGCTTTTACCCGCCACTCCTTTTGGGGCCGCCATGCCCCTGGACCCTCTGCAGCTGCCAACACCGCCACAGGACCCCTGGCCAGCGGGGCTGGGCGGGGTGGGGGGGGTAGTTGGAGGGTGGGGTCCGGGCCGCCGCCGAGACCTACAGCCTCGCAGACCCTGCCTCACGCCAGTCGACTGGGCCAGGTCTCCCCCCGCAGCCCCTTCTATAGCCTCTTTTTTCCTCCCCCGCAAGCGCATGCTGTCAACCCGCAGACCTTCGCCGCGCCCACGACCCCGCCCCCAAAGCCCAAGCCCAGGGCTGCCTGCCCGCGCAGGCCTCCAAACGGCCTCGGGCGGCTTTCTCCTGCCAAGGCAGTGCGGCTCCTTGGCACCTCGGTGTCCTTGGCACAAGGGTGACCGTCCCACTGCCTGCACCCTGGCCCGGAGACAGAGGGACTGGTTGTCCTAGGACAGCAAGCCGAGGGGACGCCCAGCCGACGCACCCCACCGGAGGACTCCGTCTCCGCGGGCAGGCACCGCGGCCCCTCCCCCAGCGCCCTTCCTTCTCCCAGGAGAGCCATGTGCGCTCGGTTCCCGCCGGCCGGCCGCTCCGGCCCCGGCGCACAGCCGCAAAGAGCCCGGCCAAAGCAGCGGAGGGAGGGAGTGCCACAACTGCACGCGCGCGGCCGTCTCCCCGGGCCTCCAGGAGAGACCACCACAGGGGAAAAGCAGGCAGGCAGGCAGGCAGGCACACAACCCACAGGAGTAGGGTGCCTGGGCCAGAGCCTCTCCTTTCGCGTGCCAAACCCCGGGCTGGACTCGAAACCCACCGGCACTCCGCAGACCCTGGAGGCCTGCTCCGGGGTCCCACGGTGACTGCCCGTCCCCCCCGCCCCCCGGGCTCTACATCCTTAACGGAGCCCAGCCCCGGGCGCGACCGTCTGCCGGTGGAGGAGCTGTCGCTTCAACACTGCCCCCGTGCGTCGGTCCCATTCCGTGACACAGCCTGTGTCCTTTTTCCTCCCCCCCCCACTCCCAACCGCTGTCTCTCTGGCTTCTGTCACCGTCAGGGAAGTGGCAGAAGCCCCGTGGAGCCACGGGTGGCGCGAAGGGGCCTCACTGCGGGCAAAGAGTAACACGCTGCCCACGCCCGCGGCGTCCTGAGGACGCGGGGAGCAGGCGGGAGGCGCGGAGCTGCTGCAGCCGGCAGGCGGGTAGAGGCAAGCCGGCGCGGCCCAACAACCTGGCGCATGCTCACCACGAAGGCCCGGCAGCTGCTCTTGGGGCGCCGCGAGCCCGGTCCCAGCGTCTACTGCCATACCACCCTGCACGCGCCTGATCTCCTCTGATCTCGGAAGCTAAGCAGGGTCGGGCCTGGTTAGTACTTGGATGGGAGACCGCCTGGCAATACCGGGTGCGCTAGACTTTTACCCGCCATGCCCCTGGACCCTCTGCAGCCACCAACCCCGCCACAGGACCCCTGGCCTGCGGGGCTGGGCGGGGTGGGGGGGTGGGTAGTGGGAGGGTGGGGTCCGGGCCGCCGCCGAGACCTACAGCCTCGCAGACCTGGCCTCACGCCAGGCGCCTGGGCCAGGTCTCCCCCCACAGCCCCTTCTATAGCCTCTTTTTTCCCCCCCCCGCAAGCGCATGCTGTCAACCCGCAGACCTTCGCCGCGCCCACGACCCCGCCCCCAAAGCCCAAGCCCAGGGCTGCCTGCCCGCTCAGGCCTCCAAAAGGCCTCGGGCGGCTTTCTCCTGCCAAGGCAGTGCGGCTCCTTGGCACCTCGGTGTCCTTGGCAGATGGGTGACCGTCCCACTGCCTGCACGCGGGCCCGGAGACAGAGGGACTGGTTGTCCTAGGACAGCAACTCGAGGGGACGCCCAGCCGCCCCACCCCACGGGAGGACTCCGTCTCCACCGGCAGGCACCGCGGCCGCTCTCCCAGCGCCCTTCCTTCTCCCAGGGGAGCCCTGCGCGTTCGGTTCCCGCAGGCCTGCCCCTGGGTCCCACGGTGACTGCCCGCCCCCCCCCCCGGGCTGTACATCCTTAACGGAGCCCAGCCCCGGGCGCGACCGTCCGCCGGTGGAGGAGCTGTCCCTTCAACACTGCCCCCGTGCGTGGGTCCCATTCCGTGACAGAGCCTGTGCGTCCCTCCTTCCTCCCCCCCCCCACTCGCAACCGCTGTCTCTCTGGCTTCTGTCACCGCCAGGGAAGTGGCAGAGGGCCCGTGGAGCCACGGGTGGCCCGAACGGGCCTCACTGCGGGCAAAGAGTAACCCGCAGCCCACGCCCGCGGCGTCCTGAGGAGGCGGGGAGCAGGCGGGATGCGCGGCGCTGCTGCAGCCGGCAGGCGGTGAGAGGCTCGCCGCCGGCGCGGCGCAACAACCTGGCGCGCGCTCACCACGAAGGCCGGGCGGCTGCTCTTGGGGCGCCGCGAGCCCGGTCCCAGCGTCTACGGCCATACCACCCTGCACGCGCCCGATCTCCTCTGATCTCGGAAGCTAAGCAGGGTCGGGCCTGGTTAGTATTTGGATGGGAGACCGCCTGGGAATACCGGGTGCACTAGGCTTTTGCCCGCCACTTCTTTTGCGGCCGCCATGCCCCTGGACCCTCTGGAGCCGCCAACCCCGCCACAGGACCCCTGGCCAGCGGGGCTGGGCGGGGTGGGGGGGCTGGGTAGTGGGAGGGTGGGGTCCGGGCCACCGCCGAGACCTAGAGCCTCGCAGACCCGGCCTCACGCCAGACGCCTGGGCCAGGTCTCCCCCCACAGTCCCTTCTATAGCCTCTTTTTTCCCCCGCAAGCGAAAGCTGTCAACCCGCAGACCTTCGCCGCGCCCACGACCCCGCCCCCAAAGCCCAAGCCCAGGGCTGCCTGCCGGCGCAGGCCTCCAAACGGCCTCGGGCGGCTTTCTCCTGCCAAGGCAGTGCGGCTCCTTGGCACCTCGGTGTCCGTGGCAGACGGGTGACCGTCCCACTGCCTGCACCCGGGCCCAAAGACAGAGGGACTGGTTGTCCCAGGACAGCAAGCCGAGGGGACGCCCAGCCGCCCCACCCCACCGGAGGACTCCGTCTCCACCGGCAGGCACCGCGGCCCCTCCCCCAGCGCCCTTCCTTCTCCCAGGAGAGCTGTGTGCGCTCGGTTCCACCCCGCCGGCCGCTGCGGTCCCCGGCGCACAGCCACAAAAGAGCCCGGCCATAGCAGCAGAGGGAGGGAGTGCCACAACTGCACGCGCGCGGCCGTCTCCCCGGGCCTCCAGGAGAGACCACCACAGGGGAAAAGCAGGCAGGCAGGCAGGCCCAAAACCCACAGGAGTAGGGTGCCTGGGCCAGAGCCTCTCCTTTCGCGTGACAAACCCCGGGCGGATTCGGACCCCACCGGCACTCCGCAGAGCCTGGAGGCCTGCCCCAGTATACCACGGTGACTGCCTGCCCCCCCCCCCTACTTTTTTATCGAAGGCCAGCCCCGGGCGTGACCGTCCGCCGGTGGAGGAGCTGTCGCTTCAACACTGCCCCCGTGCGTCGGTCCCATTCCGTGACAGAGCCTGTGCGTCCCTCCTTCCTCCCCCCCCCACTCGCAACCGCTGTCTCTCTGGCTTCTGTCACCGCCAGGGAAGTGGCAGAGGGCCCGTGGAGCCACGGGTGGCCCGAACGGGCCTCACTGCGGGCAAAGAGTAACCCGCTGCCCACGACCGCAGCGTCCTGAGGACGCGGGGAGCAGGCGGGTGGCGCGGCGCTGCTGGAGCCGGAAGGCGGGGAGAGGCTCGCCGCCGGCGCGGCCCAACAACCTGGCGCGCGCTCACCAAGCAGGACGGGCGGCTGCTCTTGTGGCGCCGCGAGCCCGGTCCCAGCGTCTACGGCCATACCACCCTGCACGCGCCGGATCTCCTCTGATCTCGGAAGCTAAGCAGGGTCGGGCCTGGTTAGTATTTGGATGGGAGACTGCCTGGGAATACCGGGTGCACTAGGCTTTTGCCCGCCACTGCTTTTGCGGCCGCCATGCCCCTGGACCCTCTGCAGCCGCCAACCCCGCCACAGGACCCCTGGCCAGCGGGGCTGGGCGGGGTGGGGGGGCTGGGTAGTGGGAGGGTGGGGTCCGGGCCACCGCCGAGACCTAGAGCCTCGCAGACCCGGCCTCACGCCAGGCGCCTGGGCCAGGTCTCCCCCCACAGTCCCTTCTATAGCCTCTTTTTTCCCCCGCAAGCGAAAGCTGTCAACCCGCAGACCTTCGCCGCGCCCACGACCCCGCCCCCAAAGTCAAGCCCAGGGCTGCCTGCAGGCGCAGGCCTCCAAACGGCCTCGGGCGGCTTTCTCCTGCCAAGGCAGTGCGGCTCCTTGGCACCTCGGTGTCCGTGGCAGACGGGTGACCGTCCCACTGCCTGCACCCGGGCCCAAAGACAGAGGGACTGGTTGTCCCAGGACAGCAAGCCGAGGGGACGCCCAGCCGCCCCACCCCACCGGAGGACTCCGTCTCCACCGGCAGGCACCGCGGCCCCTCCCCCAGCGCCCTTCCTTCTCCCAGGAGAGCTGTGTGCGCTCGGTTCCCGCCGGCCGGCCGCTCCGGCCCCCGGCGCACAGCCACAAAAGAGCCCGGCCATAGCAGCAGAGGGAAGGAGTGCCACAACTGCACGCGCGCGGCCGTCTCCCCGGGCCTCCAGGAGAGACCACCACAGGGGAAAAGCAGGCAGGCAGGCAGGCCCAAAACCCACAGGAGTAGGGTGCCTGGGCCAGAGCCTCTCCTTTCGCGTGACAAACCCCGGGCGGATTCGGACCCCACCGGCACTCCGCAGACCCTGGAGGCCTGCCCCGGGGTCCCACGGTGACTGCCCGTCCCCCCACGCCCTGGGCTCTACATCCTTATCGGAGCCCAGCCCCGGGCGTGACCGTCCGCCGGTGGAGGAGCTGTCGCTTCAACACTGCCCCCGTGCGTCGGTCCCATTCCGTGACAGAGCCTGTGCGTCCCTCCTTCCTCCCCCCCCCCCCACTCGCAACCGCTGTCTCTCTGGCTTCTGTCACCGCCAGGGAAGTGGCAGAGGGCCCGTGGAGCCACGGGTGGCCCGAACGGGCCTCACTGCGGGCAAAGAGTAACCCGCTGCCCACGACCGCGGCGTCCTGAGGAGGCGGGGAGCAGGCGGGTGGCGCCGCGCTGCTGGAGCCGGCAGGCGGGGCGCGGCCCAGCAACCTGGCGAGCGGTCACCAAGCAGGCCGGGCGGGTGCTCTTGGGGCGCCGGGAGCCCGGTCCCAGCGTCTACGGCCATACCACCCTGCACGCGCCTGATCTCCTCTGATCTCGGAAGCTAAGCAGGGTCGGGCCTGGTTAGTACTTGGATGGGAGACCGCTCGGGAATACCGGGTGCTCTAGGCTTTTACCCGCCATGCCCCTGGACTCTCTGCCGCTGCCAACCCCGCCACAGGACCCCTGGCCAGCGGGGCTGGGCGGGGTGGGGGGGGTAGTTGGAGGGTGGGGTCCGGGCCGCCGCCGAGACCTACAGCCTCGCAGACCCTGCCTCACGCCAGGCGACTGGGCCAGGTCTCCCCCCACAGCCCCTTCTATAGTCTCTTTTTTCCCCCCCGCAAGCGCATGCTGTCAACCCGAAGACCTTCGCCGCGCCCACGACCCCGCCCCCAAAGCCCAAGCCCAGGGCTGCCTGCCCGCGCAGGCCTCCAAACGGCCTCGGGCGGCTTTCTCCTGCCAAGGCAGTGCGGCTCCTTGGCACCTCGGTGTCCTTGGCAGATGGGTGACCGTCCCACTGCCTGCACCCGGGCCCGGAGACAGAGGGACTGGTTGTCCCAGGACAGCAAGCCGAGGGGACGCCCAGCCGCCCCACCCCACCGGAGGACTCCGTCTCCACCGGCAGGCACCGCAGCCCCTCCCCCAGCGCCCTTCCTTCTCCCAGGAGAGCTGTGTGCGCTCGGTTCCCCCCCGCCGGCCGCTGCGGTCCCCGGCGCACAGCCACAAAGGAGCCCGGCCATAGCAGCAGAGGGAGGGAGTGCCACAACTGCACGCGCGCGGCCGTCTCCCCGGGCCTCCAGGAGAGACCACCACAGGGGAAAAGCAGGCAGGCAGGCAGGCCCAAAACCCACAGGAGTAGGGTGCCTGGGCCAGAGCCTCTCCTTTCGCGTGACAAACCCCGGGCGGATTCGGACCCCACCGGCATTCCGCAGACCCTGGAGGCCTGCCCCAGTATCCCACGGTGACTGCCCGCCCCCCCCCCCTTCTACATCCTTATCGGAGCCCAGCCCCGGGCCTGACCGTCCGCCGGTGGAGGAGCTGTCGCTTCAACACTGCCCCCGTGCGTGGGTCCCATTCCGTGACAGAGCCTGTGCGTCCCTCCTTCCTCCCCCCATCCACTCGCAACCGCTGTCTCTCTGGCTTCTGTCACCGCCAGGGTAGTGGCAGAGGCCCCGTGCAGCCACGGGTGCCCCGAAGGGGCCTCACTGCGGGCAAAGAGTAACCCGCTGCCCACGACCGCGGCGTCCTGAGGAGGCGGGGAGCAGGCGGGTGGCGCTGCGCTGCTGGAGCCGGAAGGCGGGGAGAGGCTCGCCGCCGGAGCGGCCCAACAACCTGGCGCGCGCTCACCACGAAGGCCGGGCAGCTGCTCTTGGGGCGCCGCGAGCCCGGTCCCATCGTCTACGGCCATACCACCCTGCACGCGCCCGATCTCCTCTGATCTCGGAAGCTAAGCAGGGTCGGGCCTGGTTAGTACTTGGATGGGAGACCGCCTGGGAATACCGGGTGCACTAGGCTTTTGCCCGCCACTGCTTTTGCGGCCGCCATTCCCCAGGACCCTCTGCAGCCGCCAACCCCGCCACAGGACCCCTGGCCAGCGGGGCTGGGCGGGGTGGGGGGGTGGGTAGTGGGAGGGTGGGGTCCGTGCCGCCGCCGAGACCTACAGCCTCGCAGACCCGGACTCACGCCAGGCGCCTGGGCCAGGTCTCCCCCCACAGCCCCTTCTATAGCCTCTTTTATCCCCCCCGCAAGCGCATGCTGTCAACCCGCAGACCTTCGCCGCGCCCACGATCCCGCCCCCAAAGCCCAAGCCCAGGGCTGCCTGCCCGCGCAGGCCTCCAAACGGCCTCGGGCGGCTTTCTCCTGCCAAGGCAGTGCGGCTCCTTGGCACCTCGGTGTCCTTGGCAGAGGGGTGACCGTCCCACTGCCTGCACCCGGGCCCGGAGACAGAGGGACTGGTTGTCCCAGGACAGCAAGCCGAGGGGACGCCCAGCCGCTCCACCCCACCGGAGGACTCCGTCTCCACCGGCAGGCACCGCGGCCGCACTCCCTGCGCCCTTCCTTCTCCCAGGGGAGCCCTGCGCGTTCGGTTCCCGCAGGCCTGCCCCTGGGTCCCACGGTGACTGCCGCCCGCCCCCCCCGGGCTGTACATCCTTAACGGAGCCCAGCCCCGGGCACGACCGTCCGCCGATGGAGGAGCTGTCCCTTCAACACTGCCCCCGTGCGTGGGTCCCATTCCGTGACAGAGCCTGTGCGTCCCTCCTTCCTCCCCCCCCCCACTCGCAACCGCTGTCTCTCTGGCTTCTGTCACCGCCAGGGTAGTGGCAGAGGCCCCGTGCAGCCACGGGTGCCCCGAAGGGGCCTCACTGCGGGCAAAGAGTAACCCGCTGCCCACGCCCGCGGCGTCCTGAGGAGGCGGGGAGCAGGCGGGATGCGCGGCGCTGCTGCAGCCGGAAGGCGGGGAGAGGCTCGCCGCCGGCGCGCCCAACAACCTGGCGCGCGCTCACCAAGCAGGCCGGGCGGCTGCTCTTGGGGCGCCGCGAGCCCGGTCCCAGCGTCTACGGCCATACCACCCTGCACGCGCCGGATCTCCTCTGATCTCGGAAGCTAAGCAGGGTCAGGCCTGGTTAGTATTTGGATGGGAGACCGCCTGGGAATACCGGGTGCACTAGGCTTTTGCCCGCCACTGCTTTTGCGGCCGCCATGCCCCTGGACACTCTGCAGCCGCCAACCCCGCCACAGGACCCCTGGCCAGCGGGGCTGGGCGGGGTGGGGGGGCTGGGTAGTGGGAGGGTGGGGTCCGGGCCACCGCCGATACCTAGAGCCTCGCAGACCCGGCCTCACGCCAGGCGCCTGGGCCAGGTCTCCCCCCACAGTCCCTTCTATAGCCTCTTTTTTCCCCCGCAAGCGAAAGCTGTCAACCCGCAGACCTTCGCCGCGCCCACGACCCCGCCCCCAAAGCCCAAACCCAGGGCTGCCTGCCAGCGCAGGCCTCCAAACGGCCTCGGGCGGCTTTCTCCTGCCAAGGCAGTGCGGCTCCTTGGCACCTCGGTGTCCTTGGCAGAGGGGTGACCGTCCCACTGCCTGCACCCGGGCCCAAAGACAGAGGGACTGGTTGTCCCAGGACAGCAAGCCGAGGGCAAGCCAAGCCGCCCCACCCCACCGGAGAACTCCGTCTCCGCGGGCAGGCACCGCGGCCCCTCCCCCAGCGCCCTTCCTTCTCCCAGGAGAGCCGTGTGCGCTCGTTTCCCGCCAGCCGGCCGCTCCGGCCCCCGGCGCACAGCCACAAAGAGCCCGGCCAAAGCAGAGGAGGGAGGGAGTGCCACAACTGCACGCGCGCGGCCGTCTCCCCGGGCCTCCAGGAGAGACCACCACAGGGGAAAAGCAGGCAGGCAGGCAGGCCCAAAACCCACAGGAGTAGGGTGCCTGGGCCAGAGCCTCTCCTTTCGCGTGACAAACCCCGGGCGAGATTCGGACCCCACCGGCACTCCGCAGACCCTGGAGGCCTGCCCCAGTATCCAACGGTGACTGCACGCCCCCCCCCGCCCCCCCCGGGCTCTACATCCTTATAGGAGCCCAGCCCCGGGCGTGACCGTCCGCCGGTGGAGGAGCTGTCGCTTCAACACTGCCCCCGTGCGTCGGTCCCATTCCGTGACAGAGCCTGTGCGTCCCTCCTTCCTCCCCCCCCCCACTCGCAACCGCTGTCTCTCTGTCTTCTGTCACCGCCAGGGAAGTGGCAGAGGGCCCGTGGAGCCACGGGTGGCCCGAACGGGCCTCACTGCGGGCAAAGAGTAACCCGCTGCCCACGACCGCGGCGTCCTGAGGAGGCGGGGAGCAGGCGGGTGGCGCTGCGCTGCTGGAGCCGGAAGGCGGGGCGCGGCCCAGCAATCTGGCGCGCGCTCACCAAGCAGGCCGGGCGGCTGCTCTTGGGGCGCCGGGAGCCCGGTCCCAGCGTCAACGGCCATACCACCCTGCACGCGCCGGATCTCCTCTGATCTGGGAAGCTAAGCAGGGTCGGGCCTGGTTAGTACTTGGATGGGAGACCGCCTGGGAATACCGGGTGCACTAGGCTTTTACCCGCCACTCCTTTTGGGGCCGCCATGCCCCTGGACCCTCTGCAGCCGCCAACCCCGCCACAGGACCCCTGGCCAGCGGGGCTGGGCGTGGTGGGGGGGGGGTAGTTGGAGGGTGGGGTCCGGGCCGCCGCCGAGACCTACAGCCTCGCAGACCCGGACTCACGCCAGGCGACTGGGCCAGGTCTCCCCCCGCAGCCCCATCTATAGCCTTTTTTTCCCACGCAAGCGCATGCTGTCAACCCGCAGACCTTCGCGCGCCCACGACCCCGCCCCCAAAGCCCAAGCCCAGGGCTGCCTGCACGCGCAGGCCTCCAAACGGCCTCGGGCGGCTTTCTCCTGCCAAGGCAGTGCGGTTCCTTGGCACCTCGGTGTCCTTGGCAGAGGGGTGACCGTCCCACTGCCTGCACCCGGGCCCGGAGACAGAAGGACTGGTTGTCCCAGGACAGCAAGCCGAGGGGACGCCCAGCCGCTCCACCCCACCGGAGGACTCCGTCTCCACCGGCAGGCACCGCGGCCGCTCTCCCAGAGCCCTTCCTTCTCCCAGGGGAGCCCTGCGCGTTCGGTTCCCGCAGGCCTGCCCCTGGGTCCCACGGTGACTGCCCGCCCGCCCCCCCCGGGCTGTACATCCTTAACGGAGCCCAGCCCCGGGCGCGACCGTCCGCCGGTGGAGGAGCTGTCCCTTCAACACTGCCCCCGTACGTGGGTCCCATTCCGTGACAGAGCCTGTGCGTCCCTACTTCCTCCCCCCCCCACTCGCAACCGCTGTCTCTCTGGCTTCTGTCACCGCCAGGGAAGTGGCAGAGGCCACGTGGAGCCACGGGTGGCCCGAACGGGCCTCACTGAGCGCAAAGAGTAACCCGCTGCCCACGACCGCGGCGTCCTGAGGAGGCGGGGAGCAGGCGGGAGGAGCGGCGCTACTGGAGGCGGCAGGCGGGGAGAGGCTCGCGGCCGGCGCGGCCCAACAACCTGGCGAGCGCTCACCAAGCAGGCCGGGCGGCATCTCTTTGGGCGCCGGGAGCCCGGTCCCAGAGTCTATGGCCATACCACCCTGCACGCGCCGGATCTCCTCTGATCTGGGAAGCTAAGCAGGGTCGGGCCTGGTTAGTACTTGGATGGGAGACCGCCCGGTAATACCGGGTGCTCTAGGCTTTTACCCGCCACTCCTTTTGGGGCCGCCATGCCCCTGGACCCTCTCCAGCCGCCAACCCCGCCACAGGACCCCTGGCCAGCGGGGCTGGGCGGGGTGGGGGGGCTGGGTAGTGGGAGGGTGGGGTCCGGGACACCACCGAGACCTAGAGCCTCGCAGACCCGGCCTCACGCCAGGCGCCTGGGCCAGGTCTCCCCCCACAGTCCCTTCTATAGCCTCTTTCCCCCCCCCCCCGCAAGGGCATGCTGTCAACCCGAAGACCTTCGCCGCGCCCACGACCCCGCCCCCAAACACCAAGCCCAGGGCTGCCTGCCCGCGCAGGCCTCCAAACGGCCTCGGGCGGCTTTCTCCTGCCAAGGCAGTGCGGCTCCTTGGCACCTCGGTGTCCTTGGCACAAGGGTGACCGTCCCACTGCCTGCACCCTGGCCCGGAGACAGAGGGACTGGTTGTCCTAGGACAGCAAGCCGAGGGGACGCCCAGCCGCCCCACCCCACCGGAGGACTCCGTCTCCGCGGGCAGGCACCGCGGCCCCTCCCCCAGCGCCTTTCCTTCTCCCAGGAGAGCTGTGTGCGCTCGGTTCCCCCCCGCCGGCCGCTGCGTTCCCCGGCGCACAGCCACAAAGAGCCCGGCCAAAGCAGCGGAGGGAGGGAGTGCCACAACTGCACGCGCGCGGCCGTTTCCCCGGGCCTCCAGGAGAGACCACCACAGGGGAAAAGCAGGCAGGCAGGCAGGCCCAAAACCCACAGGAGTAGGGTGCCTGGGCCAGAGCCTCTCCTTTCGCGTGACAAACCCCGGGCGGATTCGGACCCCACCGGCACTCCGCAGAGCCTGGAGGCCTGCCCCAGTATCCAACGGTGACTGCACGCCCCCCCCCCCCCCCCCCCCCGGCTCTACATCCTTATCGGAGCCCAGCCCCGGGCGTGACCGTCCGCCGGTGGAGGAGCTGTCGCTTCAACACTGCCCCCGTGCGTCGGTCCCATTCCGTGACAGAGCCTGTGCGTCCCTCCTTCCTCCCCGCCCCCACTCCCAACCGCTGTCTCTCTGGCTTCTGTCACCGTCAGGGAAGTGGCAGAAGCCCCGTGGAGCCACGGGTGGCGCGAAGGGGCCTTACTGCGGGCAAAGAGTAACCCGCTGCCCACGCCCGCGGCGTCCTGAGGAGGCGGGGAGCAGGCGGGAGGAGCGGCGCTGCTGGAGCCGGCAGGCGGGGAGAGGCTCGCCGCCGGCGCGGCCCAACAACCTGGCGCGCGCTCACCACGAAGGCCGGGCAGCTGCTCTTGGGGCGCCGCGAGCCCGGTCCCAGCGTCTATGGCCATCCCACCCTGCACGCGCCGAATCTCCTCTGATCTCGGAAGCTAAGCAGGGTCGGGCCTGGTTAATACTTGGATGGGAGACCGCCTGGGAATACCGGGTGCACTAGGCTTTTGTCCGCCACTGCTTTTGCGGCCGCCATGCCCCTGGACCTTATGCAGCCACCAACCCCGCCACAGGACCCCTGGCCTGCGGGGCTGGGCGGGGTGGGGGGGTGTGGAGTGGGAGGATGGGGTCCGGGCCGCCGCCGAGACCTACAGCCTCGCAGACCCGGCCTCACGCCAGGCGACTGGGCCAGGTCTCCCCACACAGCCCCTTCTATAGCCTCTTTTTTCCCCCCCGCAAGCGCATGCTGTCAACCCGCAGACCTTCGCCACGCCCACGACCCCGCCCCCAAAGCCCAAGCCCAGGGCTGCCTGCCCTCGCAGGCCTCCAAACGGCCTCGGGCGGCTTTCTCCTGCCAAGGCAGTGCGGCTCCTTGGCACCTCGGTGTCCTTGGCAGAGGGGTGACCGTCCCACTGCCTGCACCCGGGCCCGGAGACAGAGGGACTGGTTGTCCCAGGACAGCAAGCCGAGGGTACGCCCAGCCGCCCCACCCCACCGGAGGACTCCGTCTCCGCCGGCAGGCACCGCGGCCTCTCCCCCAGCGCCCTTCCTTCTCCCAGGAGAGCCGTGTGCGCTCGGTTCCCGCCGGCCGGCCGCTCCGGCCCCCGGCGCACAGCCACAAAAGAGCCCGGCCAAAGCAACGGAGGGAGGGAGCGCCACACCTGCACGCGCGCGGCCATCTCCCCGGGCCTCCAGGAGAGACCACCACAGGGGAAAAGCAGGCAGGCAGGCAGGCAGGCACACAACCCACAGGAGTAGGGTGCCTGGGCCAGAGCCTCTCCTTTCGCGTGCCAAACCCCGGGCTGGACTCGAACCCCACCGGCACTCCGCAGACCCTGGAGGCCTGCTCCGGGGTCCCACGGTGACTGCCCGTCCCCCCCGCCCCCCGGGCTCTACATCCTTAACGGAGCCCAGCCCCGGGCGCGACCGTCCGCCGGTGGAGGAGCTGTCGCTTCAACACTGCCCCCGTGCGTCGGTCCCATTCCGTGACACAGCCTGTGTCCTTTTTCCTCCCCCCCCCACTCCCAACCGCTGTCTCTCTGGCTTCTGTCACCGTCAGGGAAGTGGCAGAAGCCCCGTGGAGACACGGGTGGCGCGAAGGGGCCTCACTGCGGGCAAAGAGTAACCCGCTGCCCACGCCCGCGGCGTCCTGAGGAGGCGGGGAGCAGGCGGGAGGCGCGGCGCTGCTGCAGCCGGCACGCGGGTAGAGGCAAGCCGGCGCGGCCCAACAACCTGGCGCACGCTCACCACGAAGGCCGGGCAGCTGCTCTTGGGGCGCCGCGAGCCCGGTCCCAGCGTCTCGGCCATACCATTCTGCACGCGCCGGAATTCCTCTGATCTCGGAAGCTAAGCAGGGTTGGGCCTGGTTAGTACTTGGATGGGAGACCGCCTGGCAATACCGGGTGCGCTAGGCTTTTACCCGCCATGCCCCTGGACCCTCTGCAGCCACCAACCCCGCCACAGGACCCCTGGCCAGCGGGGCTGGGCGGGGTAGGGGGGGTGGGTAGTGGGAGGGTGGAGTCCGGGCCGCCGCCGAGACCTACAGCCTCGCAGACCCGGCCTCACGCCAGGCGCCTGGGCCAGGTCTCCCCTCACAGCCCCTTCTATAGCCTCTTTTTTCCCCCGCAAGCGCATGCTGTCAACCCGCAGACCTTCCCCGCGCCCACGACCCCGCCCCCAAAGCCCAAGCCCAGGGCTGCCTGCCCGCGCAGGCCTCCAAACGGCCTCGGGCGGCTTTCTCCTGCCAAGGCAGTGCGGCTCTTGGCACCTCGGTGTCCTTGGCAGAGGGGTGACCGTCCCACTGCCTGCACCCGGGCCCGGAGACAGAGGGACTGGTTGTCCCAGGACAGCAAGCCGAGGGGACGCCCAGCCGCTCCAATCCACCGGAGGACTCCGTCTCCACCGGCAGGCACCGCGGCCGCTCTCCCAGCGCCCTTCCTTCTCCCAGGGGAGCCCTGCGCGTTAGGTTCCCGCAGGCTTGCCCCGGGGTCCCACGGTGACTGCCCGCCCCCCCCCGGGCTGTACATCCTTAACGGAGCCCAGCCCCGGGCGCGACCGTCCGCCGGTGGAGGAGCTGTCCCTTCAACACTGCCCCCGTGCGTCGGTCCCATTCCGTGACAGAGCCTGTGTGTCCCTCCTTCCTCCCCCCCCCCACTCGCAACCGCTGTCTCTCTGGCTTCTGTCACCGCCAGGGAAGTGGCAGAGGCCCCGTGGAGCCACGGGTGGCCCGAACGGGCCTCACTGAGCGCAAAGAGTAACCCGCTGACCACGACCGCGGCGTCCTGAAGAGGCGGGGAGCAGGAGGGAGGAGCGGCGCTGCTGGAGCCGGCAGGCGGGGAGAGGCTCGCCGCCGGCGCGGCCCAACAACCTGGCGCGCGCTCACCAAGCAGGCCGGGCGGCTGCTCTTTGGGCGCCGGGAGCCCGGTCCCAGCGTCTACGGCCATACCACCCTGCACGCGCCGGATCTCCTCTGATCTCGGAAGCTAAGCAGGGTCGGGCCTGGTTAGTACTTGGATGGGAGACCGCCCGGGAATACCGCGTGCTCTAGGCTTTTACCCGCCACTCCTTTTGGGGCCGCCATGCCCCTGGACCCTCTGCAGCCGCCAACCCCGCCACAGGACCCCTGGCCAGCAGGGCTGGGCAAGGTGGGGGGGGGTAGTTGGAGGGTGGGGTCCGGGCCGCCGCCGAGACCTACAGCCTCGCAGACCCTGCCTCACGCCAGGCGCCTGGGCCAGGTCTCCCCCCACAGCCCCTTCTATAGCCTCTTTTTTCCCCCCCGCAAGCGCATGCTGTCAACGCGCAGACCTTCGCCGCGCCCACGACCCCGCCCCCAAAGCCCAAGCCCAGGGCTGCCTGCCCGCGCAGGCCTCCAAACGGCCTCGGGCGGCTTTCTCCTGCCAAGGCAGTGCGGCTCCTTGGCACCTCGTTGTCCTTGGCAGAGGGGTGACCGTCCCACTGCCTGCACCCGGGCCCGGAGACAGAGTGACTGGTTGTCCCAGGACAGCAAGCCGAGGGGACGCCCAGCCGCCCCACCCCACCGGAGGACTCAGTCTCCGCCGGCAGGCACCGCGGCCCCTCCCCCAGCGCCCTTCCTTCTCCCTGGAGAGCCCTGTGCGCTCGGTTCCCGCCGGTCAGCCGCTGCGGCCCCCGGCGCACAGCCACAAAAGAGCCCGGCCAAAGCAATGGAGGGAGGGAGCGCCACACCTGCACGCGCGCGGCCATCTCCCCGGGCCTCCAGGAGAGACCAGCACAGGGGAAAAGCAGGCAGGCAGGCAGGCAGGCACACAACCCACATGAGTAGGGTGCCTGGGCCAGAGCCTCTCCTTTCGCGTGCCAAACCCCTGGCGAGACTCGAACTCCACCGGCACTCCGCAGACCCTGGAGGCCTGCCCCGGGGTCCCACGGTGACTGCCCGTCCCCCCCTCCCCCCGGGCTCTACATCCTTAACGGAGCCCAGCCCCGGGCGTGAACGTCCGCCAGTGGAGGAGCTGTCGCTTCAACACTGCCCCCGTGCGTCGGTCCTATTCCGTGACACAGCCTGTGTCCTTTTTCCTCCCCCCCCCACTCCCAACCGCTGTCTCTCTGGCTTCTGTCACCGTCAGGGAAGTGGCAGAAGCCCCGTGGAGCCACGGGTGGCGTGAAGGGGCCTCACTGCGGGCAAAGAGTAACCCGCTGCCCACGCCCGCGGCGTCCTGAGGAGGCGGGGAGCAGGCGGGAGGCGCGGCGCTGCTGCAGCCGGCACGCGGGTAGAGGCAAGCCGGCGCGGCCCAACAACCTGGCGCAGCTCACCACGAAGGCCGGGCAGCTGCTCTTGGGGCGCCGCGAGCCCGGTCCCAGCGTCTCGGCCATACCATTCTGCACGCGCCGGAATTCCTCTGATCTCGGAAGCTAAGCAGGGTTGGGCCTGGTTAGTACTTGGATGGGAGACCGCCTGGCAATACCGGGTGCGCTAGGCTTTTACCCGCCATGCCCCTGGACCCTCTGCAGCCACCAACCCCGCCACAGGACCCCTGGCCAGCGGGTCTGGGCGGGGTAGGGGGGGTGGGTAGTGGGAGGGTGGAGTCCGGGCCGCCGCCGAGACCTACAGCCTCGCAGACCCGGCCTCACGCCAGGCGCCTGGGCCAGGTCTCCCCTCACAGCCCCTTCTATAGCCTCTTTTTTCCCCCGCAAGCGCATGCTGTCAACCCGCAGACCTTCCCCGCGCCCACGACCCCGCCCCCAAAGCCCAAGCCCAGGGCTGCCTGCCCGCGCAGGCCTCCAAACGGCCTCGGGCGGCTTTCTCCTGCCAAGGCAGTGCGGCTCTTGGCACCTCGGTGTCCTTGGCAGAGGGGTGACCGTCCCACTGCCTGCACCCGGGCCCGGAGACAGAGGGACTGGTTGTCCCAGGACAGCAAGCCGAGGGGACGCCCAGCCGCTCCAATCCACCGGAGGACTCCGTCTCCACCGGCAGGCACCCCGGCCGCTCTCCCAGCGCCCTTCCTTCTCCCAGTGGAGCCCTGCGCGTTAGGTTCCCGCAGGCTTGCCCCGGGGTCCCTAGGTGACTGCCCGCCCCGCCCCCCGGGCTGTACATCCTTAACGGAGCCCAGCCCGGGGCGCGACCGTCCGCCGGTGGAGGAGCTGTCCCTTCAACACTGCCCCCGTGCGTCGGTCCCATTCCGTGACAGAGCCTGTGTGTCCCTCCTTCCTCACCCCCACTCGCAACCGCTGTCTCTCTGGCTTCTGTCACCGCCAGGGAAGTGGCAGAGGCCCCGTGGAGCCACGGGTGGCCCGAACGGGCCTCACTGAGCGCAAAGAGTAACCCGCTGCCCACGACCGCGGCGTCCTGAGGAGGCGGGGAGCAGGCAGGAGGAGCGGCGCTGCTGGAGCCGGCAGGCGGGGAGAGGCTCGCCGCCGGCGCGGCCCAACAACCTGGCGCGCGCTCACCACCAAGGCCGGGCAGCTGCTCTTGGGGCGCCGCGAGCCCGGTCCCAGCGTCTACGGCCATACCACCCTGCACGCGCCGGATCTCCTCTGATCTCGGAAGCTAAGCAGGGTCGGGCCTGGTTAGTACTCGGATGGGTGACCGCCTGGGAATACCGGGTGCACTAGGCTTTTGCCCGCCACTGCTTTTGCGGCCGCCATGCCCCTGGACCCTCTGCAGCCACCAACCCCGCCACAGGACCCCTGGCCTGCGGGGCTGGGCGGGGTGGGGGGGTAGGTAGTGGGAGGGTGGGGTCCGGGCCGCCGCCGAGACCTACAGCCTCGCAGACCCGGCCTCACGCCAGGCGCCTGGGCCAGGTCTCCCCCCACAGCCCCTTCTATAGCCTCTTTTTTCCCCCCGCAAGCGCATGCTGTCAACCCGCAGACCTTCGCTGCGCCCACGACCCCGCCCCCAAAGCCCAAGCCCAGGGCTGCCTGCCGGCGCAGGCCTCCAAACGGCCTCGGGCGGCTTTCTCTTGCCAAGGCAGTGCGGCTCTTGGCACCTCGGTGTCCTCGGCAGAGGGGTGACCGTCCCACTGCCTGCACCCGGGCCCGGAGAGAGAGGGACTGGTTGTCCCAGGACAGCAAGCCGAAGGGACGCCCAGCCGCCCCGCCCCACCCCACCGGAGGACTCCGTCTCCGCGGGCAGGCACCGCGGCCCCTCCCCCAGCGCAATTCCTTCTCCCAGGAGAGCCGTGTGCGCTCGGTTCCCGCCGGCCGGCCGCTGCGGCCCCCGGCGCACAGCCACAAAAGAGCCCGGCCAAAGCAACGGAGGGAGGGAGCGCCACACCTGCACGCGCGCGGCCGTCTCCCCGGGCCTCCAGGAGAGACCACCACAGGGGAAAAGCAGGCAGGCAGGCAGGCAGGCACACAACCCACAGGAGTAGGGTGCCTGGGCCAGAGCCTCTCCTTTCGCGTGACAAACCCCCGGCGAGATTCGGACCCCACCGGCACTCCGCAGACCCTGGAGGCCTGCCCCGGGGTCCCACGGTGACTGCCCGCCCCCCCCTCCCTCCGGGCTCTACATCCTTAACGGAGCCCAGCCCCGGGCGCGACCGTCCGCCGGTGGAGCAGCTGTCCCTTCAACACTGCCCCCGTGCGTCGGTCCCATTCCGTGACACAGCCTGTGTGTCCCTCCTTCCTCCCCCCCCACTCCCAACCGCTGTCTCTCTGGCTTCTGTCACCGCCAGGGTAGTGGCAGAGGCCCCGTGGAGCCACGGGTGGCCCGAAGGAGCCTCACTGCGGTCAAAGAGTAACCCGCTGCCCACGCCCGCGGCGTCCTGAGGAGGCGGGGAGCAGGCGGGAGACGGGTCCTGGCGGAGCCGGCCAGCGGGGAGATGCTCCTGACGGGAGCAGCCTGGCAGCCTGGTTCTCGCTCACCACGCAGGCCGGTCCGCTGCTTTGTGGCGCTGGGGGCCTGCTCCCAGCGTCTATGGCCACAGTAGCTTGAAGGCTCCCTACCTCCTTTGATCTGCGAAGCTAAGCAGGGTCGGCCTGGATAGTACTAGGATGGGGCATCGCCCGGGAATACCGGGTGTCCTAGGCTTTGACCCGCCACTCCTTTTGCGGCCGCCACGCCCCTCGTCCTCCGGGAGTGGCCCAGCCCGCCTAATAAACTCACGCCAGGGGTGGCGCTAGGGGGGCTGGAGGGCAGGGGGAGAGGCATGGCTGGCGCCACCTGGCACTACAATCTCGCTGCCCCGGCCTCACGCCAGGAGGCCCTGAGACAGAGACTCGCGGTGTCGCCCGACACCGGACCAAGGGGAAGGCCACCCGCCCCACCCCAGCGGATAGCTGCGTCTCTGCTGGCCAACACCGCGACCCCCCCCCCTCCCGCACACCCTTCTTAGTCCCCTTCCCTCCCTCAAGCCTTCAGCCAGCAGCCGTTCGCCCCGCCCCCAACGCGCAAGTCCGGGTCTGCCTGCAGGCGCAGGCCTGTAGCGACCTCGGGCGGCTTACTCCAGCCAGGGACGTGCTGGTGCTTGGCACCTCGGGACCGAGCCCAGGGGACGACCATCGCTCTGCCTGCACCTGGGCCCTGAGACAGAGACTCGGGGTGTCGCCGGACAGAGGACCAAGGGGAAGGCCACCCGCCCGACTCCAACGGATAGCTGTGTCTTCGCTGGCCGGCACCGCGAGGCCTCCCCGCCCCCCTTTCATCTCCCAGGAGCACCAGGAGCCCTCCCTTCCCCCAGACCTCCGTGGCCCCGCCCCCAGCACCAAAAGAGCCAGGACAAAATGGCAGGAGTAGAAAGTTCACGTGCCCTTGGGCTCCAGGAGAGACCACCACAGGGGAAAAGCAGGCAGGCGGGCATGCACACAACCCACACGAGGAGGGTGCCTGGGGCCGCTCCTCTCCTCCCGCATGCGGGACCTCAGGCGGGGCTCGGAGCCCGGTGGCAATCCGCGGACCCTGGAGGCCTGCCCCTGGGTCCCACGGTGACTGCCAGCGCCCGGGCACTGCCTTTATAACGGAGGCCAGCACCGGGCACCACCGCAGTCTGCTGGGGAGGCTGCCACTTCAACTCAGACCTAGTGCCTCTGTCCCAGTCGGTGTCCCATGCTGTGCGTCCGTCCCCCCTCCTCCCCAACTCCCAACCCTTCTTTGTCTGTCTTCTTCCACCTCCAGGGAAGTGGTAGCGGCCCCGTGGAGCCACAGATGGCGCGAAGGGGCCTCGCTGCTGGCAAGGAGCCAAAGGCAGTCCACCCAGGCGGCGTTTTGAGGAGGCGGGGAGCAGGCAAGAGGCGGGGCCCTGGCGGAGCCGGCCAGCGGGGAGATGCTCCGGACTGGAGCAGCCCGGCAGCGTGGTTCGCGCTCACCACGCAGGCCGGTCCGCTGCTCTTGTGGCGCCCAGAGCCTGCTCCCATGTCTATGGCCACAGTAGCTTGAACGCGCCCTACCTCCTTTGATCTGGGAAGCTAAGGAGGGTCGGGCCTGGTTAGTACTTGGATGGGGGACCGCCCGGGAATACCGGGAGCCCTAGGCTTTGACCCGCGACTCCTCTTGCGGCCGCCCCGCCCCTCATCCTCCGGGAGTGGCCCAGCCCGCCTAATAAACCCACGCCAGGGGTGGTGCTTTAGGGGCTGGAGGGCAGGGGGAGAGGAATGGGTGGCGCCACAGGGCACTACAATCTCGCTGTCCCGGCCTCACGTCAGGACCTTCAGCCCGGGCTCCCCCTCACGGAACCCCCTTCTTTGTCCCCTTCCCTCCCGCAAGCCCTCTGCCAGCAGCCGTTCGCCCCGCCCCCAACGCCCAAGCCCAGGTCTGCCTGCAGGCGCAGACCTGCACCTGCCTTGGGCGGCTTTCTCCAGACAAGGAAGTGCTGGTGTTTGGCACCTCGGGACCGAGCCCCGGGGACGACCATCGCTCTGCCTGCACCTGGGCCCTGAGACAGAGACTCAGGGTGTCGCCCGACACCGGACCAAGGGGAAGGCCACCCGCCCCACCCCAGCGGATAGCTGAGTCTCCTCTGGCCAACACCGCGACCCCCCCCCCGCACCCCCTGCTTAGTCCCCTTCCTTCCCGCAAGCCTTCTGCCAGCAGCCGTTCGCCCCGCCCCCAACGCGCAAGTCCGGGTCTGCCTGCAGGCGCAGGCCTGTAGCGACCTCGGGCGGCTTACTCCAGCCAGGGACGTGCTGGTGTTTGGCACCTCGGGACCGAGCCCAGGGGACGACCATCGCTCTGCCTGCACCTGGGCCCCGACACAGAGACTCGGGGTGTCCCGCGACACCGGACCAAGGGGAACGCCACCCGCCCCACCCCACCTAATAGCTCCGTCTCTGATAGCCGGCACCGGGACCCCTCCCCGCCCCGCTTTCATCTCCCAGGAGCACCAGGCGCGGTCCGTTCCCGCCCGCCTCGGTGGCCCCGCCCCCTGCACCAAAAGACCCAGGACAAAATGGCTGGAGTAGAGAGCGCACCTGCCCTCGGGCTCCAGGAAAGACCACCACAGGGGAAAAGCAGGCAGGCGGGCATGCACACCACAAACACTAGGAGGGTGCCTGGAGCCGCTCCTCTCCTCCCGCTAGTGGGACCCCAGGCGGGGCTCGGAGCCCTGCGGCAATCCGCGGACCCTGGAGGCCTTCCCCGGGTTCCCACGGTGACTGCCAGCGCTCGGGCACTGCCTCCCTAACGGAGCCCAGCCCGGGGCACCACCGCACTCCGGTGGGGAAGCTGCCACTTCAACTCAGCCTCAGTGCGTCTGTCCCAGTCGGTGTCTCATGCTGTGCGTCCGTCCCCCCTCCTCCCCAACTCCCAACCCTTGTTTGTCTGTCTTATTCCACCTCCAGGGAAGTGGTAGCGGCCCCCTGTGCACTGAGTTGTGTGTGGGACACTGGCAGCAGTGCCTGGACCTTATTTACTATAATGAGAGGACGAGGCAGTGTTACTGCATATGGGGCCTGGGTCTGCAAACATCGCATCGCCCACTCCTCCCACCGCATGCCTCTATTGTATCGGTGAGATTCGGGGAATCATTAACACACTTAGACTTAGCTCGTTTGCAGTGTGACTCACCGCAGAGCTCGCTATCCAGCCACCTGTAATTAAACCCAGTTATTGATCCACCCTGATATTCAGCTGTTTTCTCTTTGTTTCTCCCCTCAATGATTAACTGTTTGTTCCCTTTCTCAAGTAAACCCATACCTTGTGAACTAACATCCTAACCTGGGAAAGAGCAATTTCGTAATCCCCAGGCACCCGGACACTGGAATCCAATTTACAACTTCTTGCACTTTTTTACTGGTGATGCATTCGAGTCCCAGGCCGCTATGGCTAACTCCTAGTTTGGAGTCCGGACATAACTTTGTCTTCAAACAGACCAGACCCCAGGAAGGATGTCAGCCCTCAAACCAGCCTGACCGACTCCTCCTTTCCTACGTAAGAAAAAGCTAACCCGAAGTTAGGTGCAGCTGTCCACCCTCAGACACTGGACTCTGCGCCGGCGACTCCCCCTCACCCCCAACCCCCCGTGTTTCTCTCTTTCTTACCAGAGGCAGCCGTCATTGTTGGACACTGCCATGGGCATTCTCTCTCTGCCCTAACTGTCATAAAAGCTTCCTTTGTAGAGTCTGTGAATGCTTTCACCTTTTGTAAATTCCACGCCACAACACCTATCTGTCCACAGGGCTAACTTGGGAAATATGTGTATTTTTACAACGTGTACATTCTCGGTTATCCTGTCTTATTTAGGTTGTACGTGTCATTACATCTGATATTCATGTAACTACAGTGCGATGAAAAAGAGTTCCGTAACAATATCCCCTGAAAAAATTACCTTGCTGAGTGGAATGACTTATATCTCACATTAGTGGGCGTTCATTCAGTTTATAAGACCTTTCAAACAAGTACACGTTTACTAAAGTAAGGTGCATAAAGGCCCAACTAGCATAAAAATAAGGATAAAGTTGAAATCAATACACTAACCATGGACATGATCATTTATTACTATCAAGTATTATGAACTGTACGTAATTGCAGCTGTTGTACTTTTAGACGACTGGCATACGTGAATTCCCCATGCACGTAGGTTAAAATTCAATTTTATCTTATTAACCCGATTCTTAATTTGATGATTAGCTCAGCTAGAAGAAGTTGTTCTTCTGGACAGAGAGAACAGTGCCTCAGGGACAGACAGAAGGAAAGGAAGGAAGATGATTTGTGAAACAAAGAAAAGGGAGATGAGATCACTCCTCAGAAATGCTACAGCTACAGCTAATTGTAAAGGGTTATAACACTATTAGCATTGCAGGCTGGGAAAAATCTCCACCCCTGTGTCCTCAGGACAGTTCCCACAAGGAAATCCCTCTTCCTGATGGGAGGGAGTGATCAGCAGAGACACACCCTGGGAACGCCCTGGAAACGCCCTAGGCTCCACCTGTGACTCCACTCCTGATTGTTTCCCACCCTCATTAAAATATAATCCTAAATTTTGTTTGTTTCAGCACAGTCGCTCTCCTCCTGTGCCTGTGCACTCCTGCATTTTGGGGATATATTTTCTTTTTAAAAACAAATCCTCCTCCTGCTTGCCTTTGCTCACGAGTTGTTCCTACATCCTGGAATGCCTTCCTGTGATGACTGACCTGCTCTCCAATAACACACTTACTGGGTCAGAGCAAAACAAATAATTGTGAAGCTCCCACAGTATTGGGGAAGCCTGCAAGGAGAATTAATGGCCAGGGCACTGCTGGCTCCTGGCAACCACCGCAGCTGGCAAGGACGTCTGCCGCCAGAGGTAAGCGGTGTTTTTGTTCATGCTGTGAGCCTTTCTGGTGTATGTATTTATGCAGGGTTTGAGAGAATTTAGAAGTACTGCACGTCCTTTTCCCCTCCTCTACAAGTAGACTGGCAGGAAAATATATTTGTGAACCTAGCTTCTCGAGAGTAGAGACTCACAGGTTTTCTTTTTTTTTTCAAATGAAATTAAAATATATCTCTTGTGAAAATACAAGTTATTTTTACTAAAACCTAAAATAAAATATATGGTTCTATTATTGATAAATATTAGTAAAATATTAATTTGTATGAGGATGTAGGAAATTAGGGTATATTGATTCCATCGGGCTTGCAGCTTACAGTTCAGAAATAAAAATATGTAGTGTGCAAGACGTTCATTTTCGGTTAGTTTAGAAAATCTCCCTATTTCAAAAAACAGTTAAAACCTCGTTCAACATTGCTCAATCAAAATTATAATGGCACCAAAGTTCCCATCATCTTTGTGGATTTGGGAGGCTAAGAATTGATCTTTCCCCTCTTGAAGACTCAGGAATTTTTTCCCCTTTTCACTATCAAAGAAAACATAGTGTATATGAGCCCCTCTCTTCTTGCTGTACCAATGGCAATGAATAGTGACGGAAATGGACTCACTATGTGGTTTTAGAAACAGTTATAAATTAGTTATTTGTCTTAAGGACTGCCTATCTATTTGAGACTGTGAGGGAGAGTTCTTTCAGGAGAGAAGAATCTTGTTGATTTTGAAGAACTAGGTCATGTAGGTTTGCCAAAATTAGTGAAGTATCCTAGTTATCAAATATATTTTTATTAGTTTCAGGTGCACAAGACAAAGTAATACTTAGACATTTATCATTTATATCCCTCACACTGTGTGAACCCTTCTCCCCCCATCCACTACCCCTCTGACATCGCACACAGCCATTACATTTCCACTGTCTCGATTCCTAATGCTGTACTCCACTTGTAAGTATATACATACACATATATACACATATCTATATATATAAAATTAGAGTTGGCATTCATTATTGTTCAGTTTCAGGTGTACAGTGCCGTGATCAGGCATCCACATCATCCCTGAGGTGGTCTCCCAAATGGGACACGTGTCCATCGGATACCCTACAAAATCTTTACAACATTATTGATTACGTTCCCCAAATCAATTTTCAAAACCCCGTGGCCATCTTGTGGTTACCGACTGTTTTCTAATCCCCTCACCTTCCCCCTTATCCCCCCCCCACCCATCTAGCAACCCTCAGTTTTTCCTCTTTGTCCCCAAAACTGTTTCTGATTAGTTCATTCACTCATTCTTTTCTTTAGATTCTGCATATAAGTGAGATCATATGGTATTTGTCTTTCTCTGTCTGACTTATTTCACTTAACATAATGTTCTCTAGGTCCATTCCTGTTGTTGCAAATGGTAAGATTTCTTTCTTCTTTATGGCTGCGCAATACTCCATTGTATAAATGTACCACAGTTTCTTAATCCAGTCATCTACCGATGGGCATTTCAGATGTTTCCATGTCTTGGCTATTGTGCTTAGTGCTGCAATAAGCATAGGAGTGCATAAAGATTTTTGAATTGGAGTTTTGGATTTCTCCGGATAGATACCTAAGAGTGGAATTACTGGATCATAGGGTAGTTCCATTTTCAGATTTTTGAGATACCTCCATACTGTTTTCCATAGTGGCTGCACCAATCTGCAATCCCACCAACAGTGCACAAGCGTTCCCTTTTCTCCACATCCGCGCCAGCACTTGTTGTTTGTTGATTTATTGATAATAGCCATTTTGACTGGGGTGAGGTGGTATCTCATTGTGGTTTTTATTTGCATTTCTCTGATGGTTAGTGAGGTTGAGCATTTCTTCATATGTCTGTTTGCCATCTGTATGCCCTTTTTAGAAAAATATCTCTTCAAGTCCTCTGCCCATTTTTTAATTGGGTAGTTTGTTTTTTTGGAGTTGAGTTGAGTGTGTTTTTTATAAATTTGCGACATTAACCCCTTATCAGATATATCATTGGCAGATACCTTTTCCCATTCATTGGGATCCCTTTTTGTTTTATTGATGGTTTCCTTTGCTGTGAAAACACTCTTTAGTTTGATGTAATCCCACATGTTTATTTTTTTTCTTCCCTCTCATGAGGGGATATGTCCACAGGTTTTCTTTAATGAAGTGATCACTTCAATAGGGCCTGGAGGAAATGTGCGTGGGAAACCAGTTTGGCGAAAGTACTCACATGTGTACTCACCTGTGTGTTCAGATAAGAGAAGACACCAGAGCTGGACCATGGACCCCAGATCCAGACCTCTAAATGGACCATTGTCCCACATAGCCAGACACCAGGGCCTGAGTAGGACACCTTACCAGGGACCCTGGACCCTAATCTCCAACCCTGACCCTCCCTTCCCGCCTTCCCTTCCAGAGATGGTCATTTTTTGTGTCTCTGTGTCTCTTGTGTCCTTGGTCCTGACAAGGAAATACCACAGTGACAGAAAGCCTTTGGCTTCCTTGGTCAAGCTGTCAAAAGGCTTTTTGGTTTGAGTAGCTATTAAAATCCTACCATCAGTGGCCAGAGTATGGATCCTTTGAATTGGAAAAACTTCTAAATTGGAAAATGTGTTAGAGAACTCTCATAACAAAGCTGTTTTTTTGGACCCTAGAGATAGACCACATGTTTAATACTAACGGATACAAGGAAATTTAACTATTCTTAAGATTTTGAATTAGTTCTTCAGCTTCTTGGGTCTTAATAGATGCTAATGTCAACATTAGATTTAAAATACGCAGAAGAGAAAATCAAGAGATGTGTAAGTGTTAAAAATCTTTACGGAGATTTAAGATTTTGAGAACTGGTATGTTGAAACTGGCTTGAAAGGATTTAATAACCAATCAGAAACCTGAGAAAAATGGAAGCTGATTTTTCAGTCCGATAGACGTGAGAAAGTCTCAGCATCACCCTGCACCCTCTGCTGAGTAGATCTGAAACGGAAACAGAGCCCACAACTGTCCCAGGCCCGCTGAGGTAAATAAAATAAAAATTTCAAAGGGGCAGTTTTAACAATACAAGCCTCCCCTTTCCAGCCTGGCTCCCCTTTCCCAGCCTCCTTAAAGACTATGAAGCACAAATAAAACCCTGAGCACAATCCCCTTAGCAGTAGACAGGAAGACTCCATGCAGGAGCCTCACAACACTTTACCTGCCATGTGTGTTTAGCTTTTCCTGAATTACCTGTAAATCTCCCATTTTTACGTCTAAAGCCTAAGAGCCAACTGCCACCTTTGTCTAAAATGTCATATTTACCTGATTTCTCCTCACTGTCTTTGGAATTTTTTTGTGTGTGTGTGAATTCTAGGTGCTCATAGATTACAATTCCTGGTCTCTGTCAGCAGTTGGACAGTAGATAGCAGGGGTGCGAGGCCTTTGTCTGCTTTCTGAATTTAGGTAGGCAGAAAAAGTATCTGTGCAGCTACTTCCTGCACCTAGAGACTCGAGGGTTTTCTCTATTCTTTCCTCCATGAGATGTTCTTTATTCTTTCCTCCCAGAGATGTTCTTTGTTTCTTGTGTCTGTGTCTTGCGTATCCTTTGCCCTAAGAAGGAACTACCATGGGGACAGAACACAGGCACAGGCTCCAGTAAGACTGTCATTGGAGCCGGCCCCACTGGCTGGGGAGTTAAGTGTTTCTCTCCAGACCCGTGTCTGCAGAGACAAACTTTGCTGTGGGTCCCTCTCTAAAAGTCTCTTTAGGTTTTTCTTTCCTTCTTGTTCTGAGTCCTGGGAGCTTGGCTTTGTGACCAAGGAAGCTAATCCTCTTTGGTCCCCACCTTCGGCCAGGTGCACTTACTCCATTGCACCTGGTGGCCAGTGAGATAAGCTGGGGTTCCCAGTGCACCTCTGCCTGGCTGTGCCAGCTCCCAGGGGACTGTGTTCTGAGGGGCCTCTGCCCATAAGGGGCATCTGTCCCCCCCAGCCTTCCTTACCCTTTAGTGCTGGTCAGATCCCGGTCTAGTAGCACCTGCTCGGGGCCACAGATTAGTGGGTTTGGGGCTGGAGGTGCCTCACATTTTGTGGGAGACCTGAGACACTCTGTCCACCCCACCATCCCTACTGCCTATGTGATGAAGGTCTGTGCTTTCTCTGACTGTCTTTGGGGGTGACCCTTTGGCTCTGGGAGGGCTGCTTCCTCTGCACTCGGTGTGGAGGGGCCTCTGGCTTCCTGGCCTGAGCAGTAAAGAGGCTGCTTGGTGTCTCACTATTTAGACCTCACTGTCCACATCAAGACGATGGGTCCTTGGAATGGGGAAAACTTATAAATTTACATTGTGTTATAGAACTCTTGTGACAACCAGCTGTTTTCTTGGTAAAACATCGTGTGTGTTCTCTATAGTTGTTACTAACTCTGTTAATTTGTGATCTCTGTGTGAAACCAGTTTGTGTTTGTGTGTGGTAAGACGTTTTGTAGCTCCGTACGGTGTTACCAGTTTGTGATATTTGATTGGCTTGAACAAGTTAAATGATTATATAAAGTAAGAAATAAAATACAAACAAACAGAAATACTTTATGATCTGGTGAAATAGTTGATGTTAAAGCTGGTTTTAGTTTGGTTTGATTACACAGTCATGCGTTTGAAAATTATCAGCACAAAATACAATTTTTTCTAACTGGGTTTATAAAAATTAGTTATCTGTTAAAAATATGTCAAGAAAATAGCTTTGGTCATTACTGACTTTGAAATCTCAAAGTTTTAACTACTATATCAAATAGGTACAATTAAAATAAAAGGTAAACTTTTAAGTGATAATTACATTGTATATATACATGGAAAAGATTTTCCAGGTGTCTTTGGTAATTGGAAATGATAAAGTTTTATCCTATAAATTAAATGATGCAGCATTATTGAATGTCTAGAGCATTTCCAAGTAGCAGAATAATGACACACTAAGTACTGAACATTGATTTATCACCTTTTTTGCTATTTATTGTAGATGAACTAAATATTTTTGGGTGTATTAGTAAACATGTCTTCTGCCACGTTAGAATTTTTGTGCTAAGAGGAAACATATTTCTAGAAGTTATGAAATATG
The DNA here is from genome assembly GCF_964194185.1 of Rhinolophus hipposideros. NCBI lineage: Eukaryota > Metazoa > Chordata > Mammalia > Chiroptera > Rhinolophidae > Rhinolophus > Rhinolophus hipposideros. Next base: position 81,853 of record NW_027668872.1, on the reverse strand, counting down.
TTCATAATTGCATCAAGCTAAAGAATCCTGGTGTAGCTGCAGGATTGGTCACTTAGTTTCCACTGCTGATTAAGATGGACATTTGAATTGTTTAAGTCTCTGCTATTGTGAAGAGCGCTTTTGTGGATTCATGTATCCACCTTTAACAACTGTTTTCAATTTTGGGGGTATATTTCTAGAAGTGGGTCTGTTGAGCCACATGGGCATTTTTTTGTGGGGTGGAAATTTCCAAGTGTTGTATGCAGAAGCCACACCATTGTAATTTTTCACCTTCAATGTTTAAGGGTTCTAATTTTTCTACATTGTTGCTGCTGTTTGTTAGTTTTAGTTTCTGGATTATAGCCCTTCTGGTACTATGTGAGGGGGTATCACATGTGGTTTTCATTTGCATTTGCATCAGGACTGAGGATGTGGAACATCTTACTGTGCTTGTTGACACTTTGCAGGTCTCCTCTGGACAAGGTTCTATTCAATTCTATTTTAAAATGTTAGTCATTTTCTTTTTTTGTTCTTGAGTTGTAAAAGTTCTTTGTCTCCTGGATAGCAGACTATTATCAGATATATAATGCGTACGTATTTGGTTCCATTTTATGGCGTGTCTTTTCGCTTTCTGGATTGCTTATTTTGATGCATGTATGTTTTTAATTTTGAGGAAGTCTAATTTATCTTTTTTTTGTTGTATGTGCTGTCATATCTAAGAAACCATCGCTAATCCAAGGTCGTGACAATGTATCTCCACGTTTTGTTTGAGAGTTTATACTTTTACTGCCTGTATTTAAGCCCTTCATGTATTTTAAGTTTTGTGTGTGGTGTGAGGTTGGGGTCCAATTTCATTTCTCTTCATTTGGATGGTCATTTGCCCAGTACCATTTGTTGGAAAACCCTTCTTTCCCCAATGTCAGGGTGTCTGGCCTTTGTGGGTCTGGACATGGCCCTGCGACCACCTTCCTGCATGGGAGCAGTACAACTGCGGCTGAGTTTCTATTTGACGCCAACAGCATGGTAGGATATAACATGCGTGCATACATCCACCTGAAACCTTGACTCCGACGCCGAACGCCGAAACGTGGCCTCACCTCGCCTGTAACTACTCATCCTGAACGCATGAAATACCTAAATCATGTGGTGGGACAACTGGACATTTCATTACAGAAAGTTTTAGTTCAGAAACTGGTGGCAGTCCTCTCAAATATTGAAAGGGGTGAGGTCCTTAAAAGATGATAATTGATATTGATTGTGACAAGACTGCCAAAAATGACAGTCCACTCAGAGAAAAGGCTCAGAAAGGTCTCCAAAATGAAACTCGTTCTGTGTTCAGACAGATCACAGCTACAGTGACATTCCTGCCACTATTGGAAGTTTCTTGTTCATTTGATCTACTGATTTATACAAATATTAGGTTGTGCCTGAAAAATGGGAAGAGTCAGGACTATAGTTGATCACCAATTGTGAGCACATCTGCCTTCCTGCCTCACTGCCATTATCCAGAGTAAATCGCATGGTGGCCTACAGACTCCCTGGTAATGCCTGAAGATGAGAACACTAACGTAAATCCTCAGATGTGCTTCTCCTGAAACCAAGTCAACTGTAGTTCATATATTTTATAGCTTAACTTTTAGATGGGGGAAAACTTAACATACTTTACAGGACCGTGCGTGATTGTCCCATTTTGGGGGTATCTGTTTGGCTTTCAAGGGTGTTGCCACAATTTTTTGCAAACTGTTCGAAAAAGGGACCCAGCAGATTACTTTGGCCTTGTAATGTTAATTCCTTGAAGGTGGTGACTGTAGATAGGAAAAGTTTTGGTATGAAACAAAATGCTATCCCAAGTCACACCCTTTCATCAAGTGACTTGACTCAGAATACAGGTAGGGAAGTATTTAAAGATGAAACACAGTAAATGAAGTCTGAATACTCAGAATCTTGGTTTAGGTCCTAAAGTATCTGATAATACATAGATAACAAAATATTGCTATTCAGTCCTTTTGCCATTTATTTCATTTATATAGTAACCATACTGAAAAGAAATCTCCAATTATCGGATTGTAATTTATACAAATTACACTCACAAAACTAATATTTGTAGCGTTTAAATTCCAGTCATAGAGCACTTTTAAAAATGTCTTTCTGAGGGTGGCCTGTTAGCTCACTTGGTTAGAGCATGGTGCTGCTAACACCGAGGTTGCTGGTTAAATCCCCACATGGGCCACTGTGAGCTGCGCCCTCCTTAGCAAAAAAAAAAAGGAACAGAAAAAATAGAAAAAAAGCGTATTTCTGTGTTTTATAAATTAAAGTTGTAAATGACAATGATAAATTTCATGTGTATGTTCAAAAATAATCTACTGATTTAGACCGACGGGTTTATTTCTGGGTCCTCAATACAATTCCATTGATCTCTATGTATATCTCTATGCCAGTGTCACCATGTTTTCCTTACTGTGGCTTTGTACTAATTACGAATTACGTTTGGGAAGGGTGAGCCTCCAACCTGATTTTGTTTTTGAAGATCCTTATGGCTCTTTTCTTCCCTGGAAATTTGCTGTGAATATTAGGATCAGCTTGCACGTTTTTCCACAAAGGCCTTGGGGCCTTTTCACAGGAATGACACTGAATCCTTACATCGCATCTGTTCTGTTGCCATCCTAACAATTTCCATCACCATGCGATGGCCTCACGTTTATGTAGGTAGTTTCCTTTAATTTCTTTCAGCAAACAAAGACATTATGTTTTGTAATTTTCAGTGTAGAAGCCTTGCACTATTCCTAAGTATTTTATCAACGTTGATGTGATTTAAAATGGAATTGTGTTCTTAAATTCTTTTTTAGATTACTCCTTGCTAGCGTATACAAATATAACAGATTCCTGTGTATTGATATTTTGTCATTTAACGTTGAATTACTTTACAGTAATAATAATTTTTTTGTTGATTCTTTTGGAAGTTATGTATTTCAGATGCGACTTGTCATCTGTGCATAGACAGTTTCAGTTCTTCCTTTCACATAGAGAACATCACTACAACTCTATAAGGGACATAGATCTGTGTCTTCTGTCTTTGGGACCTACTTCTGATTTGACTGGTTAGGGGCTAGTAGTGTCCCCACAGGGCTAGGGTTGGGGCTGAGGGGCAGTGTGGTGCTGAGTCAGGGGTTAAAGTTAAGATTGTGGGTTACAGTTTGGTTATGGTTTATGTGTAGTGTTTATGGCTACATGTATGTTATATGGTTTATGAGATTGATTATGGATTACATGTATGGTTTATGGCTATGTGTTTTTGGTTATAGTTTATAGTCACGGTTTATGGATATGGTTCATAGTTTGTGGTTTCTGGAGATAGTTTAGTATTACGTTGAGGGTTTAGGTTACGGTTTATGCTGTTGGTTATGGTTTATGGTTGTAAGGTTTTACGTTTATGTTAAGGTTTAGATTTAGGCTTAGGGCTAAGGGTTTAGTGTTTAGGTTTTACAGGTTAGGTGTTTGGTTTGGGGTTAGGGTTAGGGCTCAGTGATGTGGAATCTGTTGCTTTCCTGACCCAGCATCTGTTCTCTGGCCCCAGTCCAGCACCTCAGCTTCCAGGGAACTCAGTGGCTTCCAGTCCTACCTGACATATCAAAATCAAGACTTCCTGGGTGCAGGATATGAGGACACTGGGTAGGGATCGATCTCAGGGGAACTTCCAAACTGCTTTGTCCCCTTTCCTTCCCTGTCCCAGGAGAGGGAACTCCAGAGCAATGTGACGAGAATAAGTGGGAAGATGAGGTCCTGGATGGATCATTGCTTAGTATTTTCCTTATTTTAGGGTCCATTTTGTTCATGGAAATCACCCATTTCGACGCAATAGGTGTATCTTAACTTTAGTTTTACTTTCTCCTCTCTTTCCAGAATTGTTACAATCAACGTACACATGTTGATGCATGACTGTTCACTGAAGTCTGTATTTTATTCAGATTCCTGCTTTCAGGCCCAGTCTCAGTGCTGACACCTCTGTCTGTCAAAGCCCGCACCAGACAGGTTAATGGTGACAGCTGGGGGTACCTGGTGAGTGAACTGGGGTGTTATGATAGGAAATGAGACCAGGAGAAGAACATGAGGCCTGATAAAGTCGCAACACTGTGCTGATGACAGAGACTTTCCTCTCCAGCCCCAGTGAAGCTGCTGGTGGTTGTAGGCACAGGAAGTGACGGGGTTAGACCCCACCTTAGTTAGAAAGATGGAGCTGGTCCCAGTGTGCAGGTTGCCCTGGAGGAGGGAAGGACGGCAGCAGGGAGACCCGTGAGAAGAGCGGTGAGAGGCGCTCTGGCCTGAGCTGAGACAAGGGCCTTGAATTTGGAGATGAGCAGGGTTTGAAGACCAGGGAGGGGCTGTGGTGAGCGCTGCCCTGTGGACGAAGCTGGCACAGATGCCAGAGTCAGCACTCAGGGGACTGGCTGTGTGGACACCAACAGGAGAGCGCATTCTGCCACCAGGAGACTATCTGCTAATAGTCCTTCTATTTGCTCATAGATCCTTCCAGCCCATGGAGGTAGAGAAAGGACTGAGAAGGGAAGAGGGAGGGGGAGTGAGGGACCATCTCCTGTGGGGCAGGAGCTGACCTGCATCACCTCACTGATCTCACAGCCACCCTGAGAGGGAGCCGTTATCCCCACCTGACAGGTGAGGACACTGACTTCCCATGTCTTTGTCTGAAGTCACACAGCTAGTGCTTGGAGGAGACAGAAGCCAGCTCTGCACCTGTCTGAGGCTCACGCACCCCTCCATAGGGAAGGTGTCACCCCAGACTCCATTCTGAGCAGCCAGGAAGCTCTTGTCAGTTGTGACCTCAGAGGAAGGGAAGATGGGGAGAAGCTCCCTCATGTCAGATCCTTCCTTCCAGACAACCTCACAGCTAATAGCTCACCAATGGTCGACTACCTCCTAGCCATCAGCCTCATTCCGCAGATCCATGGGGAGCATGCACACTGCATTTTTCCCCGACCCCAAGACACTTCCTCGGTTTTTCTCACATTCCCTAAGCTCCAGGAAACTTGGTCCATCTCAAACACCTGAACCTGTCAGACGTTGACAAACTGGGAAAGAGCCTTGCCACCATCTTCTCACCACATCCACAGCAGCAATTGCTGGATCACCCCTCCTGCTTTCATTTGTCTCAGCTGCAAAAACAGCTGAACCCCCTGTCCTGCCACTCCACCCAGGCTCCGTGATATGGCACCTGATTTCCACTCCACCTCGTTTTGACTTTGTAACATCCTGCAGGAAAAACTCAGAGACTAACGAACTGTGATCCCTACCCTCTCCTCTTTTCCTCATTGCGTGAACCACACAACTCCAACCTCACTCCAGCCCCTTCTCTCTCCCTCCAAATCCTCTCCGTTATCTCTACCTTTCTCCTTATCTCTACTTGTCCATTTTAGAGCTCCTTTTCTTTGATTCCATCACCTGATTTTCAACCCAAGAAGACTTGAGTCCCATTATTGTCTTTATTATATGACTCTTCCCTCTCATAACACTTTGCCTACCATTACCCCTTATCTCTACCCAGCTCACAAGCTAATTCTTCATCTTCCATATATGCTTGCCTGCTCACCAATTGTACAGGGACTTACATCCTAGGTTTCCTTTCTCCAGATATTGAGATCACCCCCAATAGTCAATTTCTACCTCTCCCCACATATACTCTCATGCACCAAAGATGGTCGTTCTCCTTATCCGCTTTTAGTGTCACTGAACATCTCTGTGGGAGTAACGAAAGGAACGGCAGGGCTAGGAGTCTCCTTACATGAATTTCAAACCCTGCCACAGGATCTCAGCCAGGCCCAGAATCACAGACACCACCTCAGGAACCAAGTGGCGATCCGAGTTTACAGCTAAGAGTGGCTCTTGATTTGTTCTCCTCATAGGGCCTTTAACTATTATCTTTTATGGTCCTAGCCTTTGGTCTTTGCCTCTTCCACCTTTTCACCCAATTCCTGCAGAGCCTACTCCAGGTGTGCACAAATGGAGCTGTCCATAAAATGCTTCACCTACAACAACATTACCAGCCCCTTCCACAACGTCTCCCTCCTCTCTCCACCTTCATTCAGCCTGAAGAAACTACAGAATAGAGACACGGTGGCCTTTCTACATTTTAATAACAAACAAGTCTGGAAGGGTAGGTCTCTGAATGTTAGAGACCTTCATTTAATGTTAGGTCTCAGAGACCTTGACTTACAGACAGAGCCATGTTGGCTGACCTACACAAACAGAGCCATGCTTGTAACAACAAAAAATACCACAAAAGAGCTACTAGCTTGCTGTCATTCAACATTTCATGTTCAAACAATGCTATCCTGTCTGCACAGCCCCTATAAAAACCTCCTCATCCCCTCTTCAGGACTGGAAGTCTCCTTTAGACATGCAGTCCGGATTGTAGCCATCTTTTGCACAGCCAATATACTGTTGCTCTCTTACAATAAAGCTTTCTTAAGTTGCCTGACTGTGTGCATTCCATTTCCAGCCAACCTATCAAAGAATACAAGTGATTCTCAAGTGACTTTTATATAAATCATGTTGTAATAACATTGGTTTGGAAAGTTTGGTTGAAATATGCTCTAGATTTGAGAGCTGAGGATTTTTCAGTGTAAAGGAATATGCCCCGCAATGTTTGTCTTCAACTTAGAAAAGCAGTCTTTTCTTATATAAGAGCTTATGAAATGAGCTATTTCACTGTCTGCCTCTATTGCTAAAAATCTTTCTTGGTGATTTAGCATTACATTTGGTAACCTATAATATGGAATGCATATGATTCTTTCCTATCTATATCTACGTATCTATGTACGTACGTATCTATCTATGTGTGTGTATCTGACATTTAAATAGATACCCACACATGCATGTGTATATACTCATAAACACACAAAAGAATGTAAAGAAAAACATATTCACACTTATTTGTCTTACCCATCATTTTATGGTTCTAACAGATTACTTGCTATATATTGCAAACAAAATATCTCCAAATATGTGGTAAAAGATCATAGGTTTACAATAAAGAACTAACTATACGTGTCTGTCTCAATCTTGCCCTTCCTGTACAAGTCCAACACATGCCCTCCATCAGTTTTTCTTTTTGAGTTCTTTGGGTGATTAATGTTTATTCTCCAAATACTGCTTCTGTATCTAAACGTTATTCTGCAATTGATGTTATATTTTAACTATTGCCTTCCCCATATGATAGATGAGGATGATCTCCCTTACATCCCCTATCTACTCTTTTGGGTAATTTATTGAATCACTATTCTGATTTGTCAACTATGCAAATTCAAACAAGATACGTACACCTGCATTTCCTATCCCACAAACCAGAGCCAAAATCTCTTGACTTCACATTTCGTTAAGATGAGGACACCTGTAAGGCTCAGGAGGAGGCTGACGGTCGGTAAGTACATGAGTTCTCTCCCTACCCAAGAAGGGTGCTAGAATTCCATTCCCTACTCTGTAGGTCCATTGCTGTGACTCCTCTGCCCCACAAAAAGGAAGTTCTGTCATGAAATTTAAATGAATTTTCTGTCTTTCATGAATTTATTACATCTGGAATATTTTTCTAAGCTCTCAATAATTATATATTCCATTGAATCTGATTTTTATCTCTGGACCACATTTTCCAAAAATCTGATCTTCTACTGGTTTTCTTGGTACTTATACTAACTCATTTCAGTATTTCCTGGATTCCTTAGTGTCCTCAAATTCATACATTTTGACATACATTTATACATGTAAATAGCTTCTAATATTTTAATATTTTAGATTTAGAGAAGAGCTACAAAAATAGTACACAGTGCCCTTATTTCCATTAGCTAGAATTTCCTAATGTTAGCATGATCAAAATTAAGAAGTAAACATTTTACCAGAGGGTAAGGGGGGAGGGGAGTGGTAGATAAGGGTAAAAGGGATCAAATATATGGTGATGGAAGGTGAACACACAATGGAATTTATAGATGATGTAATACAGAATTGTACACCTGAAATCCATGTAACTTTACTAACAATTGTCACCCAAACAAACTTCAATTAAAAAAAAGAAATAAACATTGGTACAATACTGTTTTCTAAACTCGAGACTTTATTTGGATTTCACCAGTTTCCCCTAAAGTGTTGTCTTTCTGTTTCAAGATCCAGTCCAATCCAATCTTTGATTGCCATAGTTCTCCTCTAATCTGTAATAGTTCCTCAGATTTTCCTTGACTTTCAAGACTTTGACACATGTTAAGCGTAATTCTCAGCTGTTTTATAGGCAGCTCCTCAATTTTGATTTTGTCTGATATATCCTTATAAGTACAATACAGTTATGGGTTTTTGAGATGACTATCAGAGAGGTGACACGCCCTTCTCACTGCACAATTTCAGGGAGGGCATGATGTAAATCTGTATTATTACTGGTTATGTTAAACTTGGTCATTTTATTAACGTAATGTCTACCATGTTTTTTCATTGAGAAGTTCCTTTTTCCCCCTCGATAAATAATATTTAATGGAGATACTTTACGACTGAAAGATACTATTTTTCCTTAAATTTTTGACATGCTGATTTTTTTGTTAAATCTTATCCAGATATCATATCCTTCAAGGCAGCATGCTGATCCTCTTAGTAATTCAAGTACTTCCCTGCCCCTCAACTAAGGATAGATTGTCTTGTTCTCTTCTCCAGCTGCAATCTCTTTTCACTAGTATTCTAAGAGCAAAGTGTTTGGTTCCCCTGCCCCACAGATCAAGGCTCCTATTCAAAAGAGGAGGTAGAGAGAAAGTGTCCCAGTGGAGTTCAATGCTCCTTCTACAGAGGCGCTCTTCCCCATCACGTTTTTCACCAGGAGAAGCATTTCTTAGGATTCTCCAGCTCTTGTGTGAGTGCCTCCCAGGGTTCATGGAGAAAAAACCATGCGAAAGGATGCAGATTTCATTTCCCTGTGATTTGTTCCCAAGTTCTGATATCTCTCTCATTATTTTCAGGCTCACTCATATTCTTTCACTTATATTCAAATATCTGATTGTACACATTTAAGAACAAAGAAACAAAAATATTTATTGCAAGCTCTATCTGTGGAGAAGGGGCTTGTGCATGACAGGCCCCACCTCAGAATGAGCATTTAAGACATAAGACAAAAATTCCTTCAGACCCTTTTTTCCTTTACTTTGCCTTCCACAATATCAGAAATTAAGTTTTTACACTATAAGTTTTGCTCTATTCCACTCCTACTAAAAAATCTTTTCATAGCCCTCTGTTGGTGAGGCGAGGCGAGGCGAGGCAAAAAAGCCATGACGTGACATCTCATTGTGATTTTCATTTTCATTTCTGTGATAATTAGTGATGTTGAGTATTTTTTCATATGTCTATTAGCCATCTGTATGTCCTTTTTGGAGAAATGTCTATTCAGGTCCTCCGCCCGTTTTTTAATTGGATTGTTTGTTTTTTTGTTGTTGAGTTGTATGAGTTCCTTACGTATTTTGGGTATTAGTCCCTTATCAGAGGTGTTGTTTACAAAAGTCTTCTCCCATTTGGTTGGTTGCCTCTTTATTTTGCCAATGGTTTCTTTTGCTGTGCAGAGGCTCTTTAGTTTGCTATAGTCCCATTCATTTATTTTAGCTTTTACTTCCCTTGCCTTTGGAGTCAAATTCATAAAATGCTCTTTGAACCCAAAGCCCATAAGTTTAGTACCTATGTTTTCTTCTATGCAATTTACTGTTTCAGATCTTATATTTAGGTCTTTGATCCGTTTTGAGTAATTTTGCTACATGGTGACAGATAACAGTCTAGTTTCATTCTTTTGCACCTGGCTTTCCAACTCTCCCAGCATCATTTATCGAAGAGGCTGTCTTTTCTCCTTTGCACGTTTTTGGCTTCTTTGTCAAAAATCATCTCCCCATATTTATGTGGGTTTATTTCTGGGTTTTCAATTCTATTCCATTGGTATAGGTGCTCCGATGTTCATTGCAGCACTGGAAACAACCAAAGTGTCCTTCGGTAGATAAATGGATAAAGAAATTGTGGTGTATATACACAATGGAATGCTATTCTGCCATAAGAAAAGATGAAATAGTGCCATTTGCGACAACATGGATGGAACTTGAGATTATTATGCTAAGCAAAATAAGTCAGACAGAAAAAGTCGAGAACTATATGATTCCACTGATATGTGGGATCTGAAAGCAACAAAGAACAAGACAGACAAATAAACAAAAACTCATAGACACAGACAATAGTTTAGTGGTTACCAGAGGGTAAGCAGGGAGATGGGTGGTAGATGAGGGTAAAAGGATCAAATATGTGGTGATGGAAGGAGAAGTGACTCTGGGTGGTATCACACAATGTGATATATGGATGATGTAATACAGAAATGTACCCTTGTATAGAGCATATAAAATGTATCACATATGTCGGATTGAGGTGTGCAAAACAAGTTGTTTACTGGTAGGAACAGGACTATGGCTGCACATGTGTGAGACTGATAAGAGTAAAGTGAAAGTAAACGTGTTTATGTTTAGAGCATAAACATGTAAGTCAGCATGATTATATTTATGTGTGAAACTGAGCATAACAAAATTGAGTGGTAAACGTGTTCACTAAAACAACTTCTGGTTCTCACCTAAGAGGAAACAAGTCCAAGGAAGAGAGGACAAAAGCAGAGTTCAAGAGCAATACTATGAGTGGTCTGACTGGGAGCAAAGACCCTCTGCGAGGCTCTGAACCAGACAGTCCGGAATGATCCACTGCGATGTTCCTCTGGGAAATCCGACAGTCCTCTGTGGGGTGCAAGCCACAATACTCCGGGACTCTCTGAAGTTCTTCCTTGCAAGACCATCTTGCCTCAGACCTGTCCGGGGCCCTGCCGTCTCTCCTGGACCAGCGACCTTCTCCACCTCAATTGACCCTGCGACATGGTTCATTATTAAATTCTATTCTATTCTGCATAATCTTCTCTGCTTAGGAGAGCATTGGCCTCTGGAGGGACATTGGTACCAAAATAAAGCTGTGCTACTCACTCTACCTGAACCTGTGTGAAAGGACTTTGTTCCCAACTTACGTCACGAGTACCACACAGTGACATACGGCCCGGTGGAGGGGTTAATGTCCTCTTGACTTTCGAGAAGAGACTGAAATGTCACTTACAGGCACTCATGACAACCCTTGAAACCTATGTAATTTTATTTTATTTATTTTATCTTATTTTTTAAATTTATTGGGGTGACAATTCTTAGTGAAATAACATAGATTTCAGGTGTACAATTCTGTATTATATCATCTATAAATCCCATTGTGTGTTCACCACCCAGAGTCAATTCTCCTTCCATCACCATATATTTCATCCCCCTTACCCTCATCTCCCTCCCCTCAACCCCTTACCCTCTGGTAACCACTAAACTATTGTCTGTATCTATGAGTTCTTGATTCTCATTTGTTTGTCTTGTTCTTTTGTTGTTTTTGGTTTATATACCACATATCAGTGAAATCATAGGGTTCTCTGCTTTTTCTGTCTGACTCATTTCGCTTAGCATTATACTCTCAAGATCCATCCATGTTGTCACAAATGGTCCTATTTCATCTTTCTTACCGCCGAATAGTATTCCATTGTGTATATATACCACAATTTATTTATCCATTCATCTATCGAAGGACATTTTGGTTGTTTCCATGTCTTGGCCACCATAAACCAAGCTGCAGTGAACATTGGAGCAACGTGTCTTTATGTGTAAATTTTTTCAAATTTTGGGGGTAGATACCCAGGGGGGGGATTGCTGGGTCATATGGTAATTCTATTCGTAATTTTTTGAGGAACCTCCACACTGCCTTCCATAGCGGCTGCACCAGTCTGCACTCCCACCAACAGTGTATGAGGGTTCCTTTTTCTCCACAGCCTCTCCAACACTTGTTAGTATTTGTCTCGTTGATGATAGCCATTCTGACTGGGGTGAGGTGATATCTCATTGTGGTTTTTATTTGCATTTCTCTGATGATTAGTGATGTTGAGCATTTTTTCATATGTCTATTTGCCATTTGTAAGTCCTCTTTAGAGAAATGTCTCTTCAGGTCCTCTGCCCAATTTTCAATTGGGTTGTTTGCTTTCTTTGTTGTTGAGCTTCATGAGTTCTTTGTATATTTTGGATATTAGCCCATTATCGGAGGCACTGTTTGCAAAAATCTTCTCCCTTTCAGTTGGTTGCCTCTATTTTGTCGATGGTTTCTTTTGCTGTGCGGAAGCTTTTAATTTCATATAGTCCCATTTGTTTATTTTAGCTTTTACTTCTATTGCCATTGGAGTCAAATTCATAAAATGCTCTTTGAACCCAAGATCCATAAGTTTAGTACCTATGTTTTCTTCTATGCACTTCATTGTGTCAGGTCTTATGCTTAAGTCTTTGATCCATTTTGAATTAATTTTGGTACATGGTGACAGATAGCAGTCCAGTTTCATTCTTTTGCACGTGGCTATCCAATTCTCCCAGCACCATTTATTGAAGAGGCTGTCTTTCCTCCATTGTATGTTTTTAGCTTCTTTGTCAAAAATTATCTGTCCATATTTATGTGGTTTTATTTCTGGGTTCTCAATTCTATTCCATTGGTCTATGTGTCTGTTTTTCTGCCAATGCCATGCTGTTTTGATTATTGTAGCCCTGTAGTACAAGCTAAAGTCAGGGAGTGCGATACCTCCAGTATTGTTCTATTTTCTTAAGATTGCTTTGGCTATTCGGGGTCTTTTGGGGATCCAAACAACTCTGATGATTTTTTGTTCTATTTCTTTAAAAAATGCCATTGGGATTTTGATGGGGATTGCATTAAATCTGTATATTGCTTTGGGTAATATGGTCATTTTAACTATGTTGATTCTTCCAATCCATGAGCACGAAATGTCTTTCCATTTCTTTGTGTCTTCTTCAATTTCTTTCATAAATGTCTTATAATTTTCAGCATATAAATCCTTCACATCCTTGGTTAAGTTTATTCCTAGCTATTTTATTCTTTTTGCTTCAATTGCAAAGGGAATTATTTTTTTGTATTTCTTTTTCTGAGATTTCATTGTTAGTATATAGGAATGCAATGGAGTTTTGTACGTTGATTTTGTAGCCAGCAACTTTACTCTATTCATTGATTGTTTCTAACAGCTTTTTGGTGGAGTCTTTACGGTTTTCTATGTATAGCATGATGTCATCTGCAAAGAGTAATATTTTAACTTCTTCATTCCCAATTTGGACGCCTTTTATATCTGAGCTGAGCTGAGCTGAGCTGAGCTGAGCTGAGCTGACCTGAGCTGACCTGAGCTGAGCTGAGCTGTGCTGAGCTGAGCTGAGCTGAGCTGACCTGAGCTGACCTGAGCTGAGCTGAGCTGTGCTGAGCTGTGCTGAGCTGAGCTGAGATGAGCTGTGCTGTGCTGTGCTGAGCTGTGCTGAGCTGAGCTGAGCTGAGCTGAGCTGAGCTGTGCTGAGCTGTGCTGAGCTGACCTGAGCTGAGCTGAGCTGTGCTGAGCTGAGCTGAGCTGAGCTGAGCTGAGCTGTGCTGAGCTGTGCTGAGCTGACCTGAGCTGAGCTGAGCTGAGATGTGCTGTGCTGTGCTGAGCTGTGCTGTGCTGAGCTGAGCTGAGCTGAGCTGTGCTGAGCTGTGCTGAGCTGAGCTGTGTGAAACCGTGCTGAACTGCTAGCAGGTGTTGTTTTGTGTAATGTTGAACCTTTGACTTCCTTGAGTGGTTTGTGCTCCCAGCAAGGCAAAACTTGCTACTTTGAGAACACAGAATTGACAAGGTCAGGAAGTAGGGAGCTGGCCAGGAAACCAGCCCTTGTGTATTACCTATATTGTAACTATTAGATTGCATACAGTTCTGTTACTTTTTTGAGGCCCAGAGTATATAAGCTGCAAAAATAAACTTGGGGTGAGGCATTCTACTTAGAACTGAGGCATTCTACTTAGAACTGCAGGAGTCTACTTAGAATTGCCTGCCCTCCCGATCCCATCTTTGTTGCTCTTCTTTTTTTCTCAATCCTCACTCCCCACTTCAGGGACTGTTCCTCTCGTCGGCAGGCACCCACACTGAGCTGTGCTGAGCTGTGCTGAGCTGAGCTGAGCTGAGCTGAGCTGTGCTGAGCTGAGCTGAGCTGTGCTGTGCTGAGCTGAGCTGAGCTGTGCTGTGCTGAGCTGAGCTGAGCTGTGCTGAGCTGAGTTGTGCTGTGCTGAGCTGAGCTGTGCTGTGCTGAGTTGTGCTGAGCTGTGCTGAGATGAGCTGAGCGGAGCTGTCCTGTGCTGTGCTGAGCTGAGCTGAGCTGAGCTGTGCTGAGCTGAGCTGAGCTGTGCTGAGCTGAGTTGTGCTGTGTTGAGCTGAGCTGAGCTGTGCTGTGCTGAGCTGTGCTGAGCTGTGCTGAGATGAGCTGTGATGAGATGAGCTGTGCTGAGCTGAGCTGAGCGGAGCTGTCCTGTGCTGTGCTAAGCTGAGCTGAGCTGAGCTGTGAAGAGCTGAGCTGAGCTGTGCTGAGCTGAGCTGAGCTGAGCTGAGCTGTGCTGAGCTGAGCTGAGCTGTGCTGAGCTGAGTTGTGCTGTGTTGAGCTGAGCTGAGCTGTGCTGTGCTGAGCTGTGCTGAGCTGTGCTGAGATGAGCTGTGATGAGATGAGCTGTGCTGAGCTGAGCTGAGCGGAGCTGTCCTGTGCTGTGCTAAGCTGAGCTGAGCTGAGCTGTGCTGTGCTGAGCTGTGCTGAGCTGTGCTGAGATGAGCTGTGCTGAGCTGTGCTGAGCTGAGCTGAGATGAGCTGTGATGAGATGAGCTGAGCTGTGCTGAGCTGAGTTGTGCTGTGTTGAGCTGAGCTGAGCTGTGCTGTTCTGAGCTGTGCTGAGCTGTGATGAGCTGTGCTGAGATGAGCTGTGATGAGATGAGCTGTGCTGAGCTGAGCTGAGCGGAGCTGTCCTGTGCTGTGCTGAGCTGAGCTGTGCTGTGCTGAGCTGTGCTGAGCTGTGCTGAGATGAGCTGTGCTGAGCTGTGCTGAGCTGAGCTGTGTTGAGCTGAGCTGAGCTGTGCTGAGCTGAGCTGAGCTGTGCTGAGCTGAGCTGAGCTGTGCTGAGCTGAGTTGTGCTGTGTTGAGCTGAGCTGAGCTGTGCTGTGCTGAGCTGTGCTGAGCTGTGCTGAGCTGTGCAGAGATGAGCTGTGATGAGATGAGCTGTGCTGTGCTGTGCTGAGCTGTGCTGAGCTGTGCAGAGATGAGCTGTGCTGAGCTGAGCTGAGCTGTGCTGTGCTGAGCTGTGCTGAGCTGTGCTGAGATGAGCTGTGGTGAGCTGAGCTGAGCTGAGCTGAGCTGTGCTGAGATGAGCTGAGCGGAGCTGTCCTGTGCTGTGCTGAGCTGAGCTGAGCTGAGCTGTTCTGAGCTGAGCTGAGCTGTGCTGAGCTGAGTTGTGCTGTGTTGAGCTGAGCTGAGCTGTGCTGTGCTGAGCTGTGCTGAGCTGTGCTGAGATGAGCTGTGATGAGATGAGCTGTGCTGAGCTGAGCTGAGCGGAGCTGTCCTGTGCTGTGCTAAGCTGAGCTGAGCTGAGCTGTGAAGAGCTGAGCTGAGCTGTGCTGAGCTGAGCTGAGCTGAGCTGAGCTGTGCTGAGCTGAGCTGAGCTGTGCTGAGCTGAGTTGTGCTGTGTTGAGCTGAGCTGAGCTGTGCTGTGCTGAGCTGTGCTGAGCTGTGCTGAGCTGTGCTGAGATGAGCTGTGATGAGATGAGCTGTGCTGAGCTGAGCTGAGCGGAGCTGTCCTGTGCTGTGCTAAGCTGAGCTGAGCTGAGCTGTGCTGTGCTGAGCTGTGCTGAGCTGTGCTGAGATGAGCTGTGCTGAGCTGTGCTGAGCTGAGCTGAGATGAGCTGTGATGAGATGAGCTGAGCTGTGCTGAGCTGAGTTGTGCTGTGTTGAGCTGAGCTGAGCTGTGCTGTTCTGAGCTGTGCTGAGCTGTGATGAGCTGTGCTGAGATGAGCTGTGATGAGATGAGCTGTGCTGAGCTGAGCTGAGCGGAGCTGTCCTGTGCTGTGCTGAGCTGAGCTGTGCTGTGCTGAGCTGTGCTGAGCTGTGCTGAGATGAGCTGTGCTGAGCTGTGCTGAGCTGAGCTGAGCGGACCTGTCCTGTGCTGTGCTGAGCTGAGCTGAGCTGAGTTGAGCTGAGCTGTGCTGAGCTGTGCTGAGCTGAGCTGAGCTGTGCTGTGCTGAGCTGAGCTGAGCTGTGCTGTGCTGAGCTGTGCTGAGCTGTGCTGAGATGAGCTGTGATGAGATGAGCTGTGCTGAGCTGAGCTGAGCGGAGCTGTCCTGTGCTGTGCTAAGCTGAGCTGAGCTGAGCTGTGAAGAGCTGAGCTGAGCTGTGCTGAGCTGAGCTGAGCTGAGCTGAGCTGTGCTGAGCTGAGCTGAGCTGTGCTGAGCTGAGTTGTGCTGTGTTGAGCTGAGCTGAGCTGTGCTGTGCTGAGCTGTCCTGTGCTGTGCTAAGCTGAGCTGAGCTGAGCTGTGCTGTGCTGAGCTGTGCTGAGCTGTGCTGAGATGAGCTGTGCTGAGCTGTGCTGAGCTGAGCTGAGATGAGCTGTGATGAGATGAGCTGAGCTGTGCTGAGCTGAGTTGTGCTGTGTTGAGCTGAGCTGAGCTGTGCTGTTCTGAGCTGTGCTGAGCTGTGATGAGCTGTGCTGAGATGAGCTGTGATGAGATGAGCTGTGCTGAGCTGAGCTGAGCGGAGCTGTCCTGTGCTGTGCTGAGCTGAGCTGTGCTGTGCTGAGCTGTGCTGAGCTGTGCTGAGATGAGCTGTGCTGAGCTGTGCTGAGCTGAGCTGTGTTGAGCTGAGCTGAGCTGTGCTGAGCTGAGCTGAGCTGTGCTGAGCTGAGCTGAGCTGTGCTGAGCTGAGTTGTGCTGTGTTGAGCTGAGCTGAGCTGTGCTGTGCTGAGCTGTGCTGAGCTGTGCTGAGCTGTGCAGAGATGAGCTGTGATGAGATGAGCTGTGCTGTGCTGTGCTGAGCTGTGCTGAGCTGTGCAGAGATGAGCTGTGCTGAGCTGAGCTGAGCTGTGCTGTGCTGAGCTGTGCTGAGCTGTGCTGAGATGAGCTGTGGTGAGCTGAGCTGAGCTGAGCTGAGCTGTGCTGAGATGAGCTGAGCGGAGCTGTCCTGTGCTGTGCTGAGCTGAGCTGAGCTGAGCTGTTCTGAGCTGAGCTGAGCTGTGCTGAGCTGAGTTGTGCTGTGTTGAGCTGAGCTGAGCTGTGCTGTGCTGAGCTGTGCTGAGCTGTGCTGAGATGAGCTGTGATGAGATGAGCTGTGCTGAGCTGAGCTGAGCGGAGCTGTCCTGTGCTGTGCTAAGCTGAGCTGAGCTGAGCTGTGAAGAGCTGAGCTGAGCTGTGCTGAGCTGAGCTGAGCTGAGCTGAGCTGTGCTGAGCTGAGCTGAGCTGTGCTGAGCTGAGTTGTGCTGTGTTGAGCTGAGCTGAGCTGTGCTGTGCTGAGCTGTGCTGAGCTGTGCTGAGCTGTGCTGAGATGAGCTGTGATGAGATGAGCTGTGCTGAGCTGAGCTGAGCGGAGCTGTCCTGTGCTGTGCTAAGCTGAGCTGAGCTGAGCTGTGCTGTGCTGAGCTGTGCTGAGCTGTGCTGAGATGAGCTGTGCTGAGCTGTGCTGAGCTGAGCTGAGATGAGCTGTGATGAGATGAGCTGAGCTGTGCTGAGCTGAGTTGTGCTGTGTTGAGCTGAGCTGAGCTGTGCTGTTCTGAGCTGTGCTGAGCTGTGATGAGCTGTGCTGAGATGAGCTGTGATGAGATGAGCTGTGCTGAGCTGAGCTGAGCGGAGCTGTCCTGTGCTGTGCTGAGCTGAGCTGTGCTGTGCTGAGCTGTGCTGAGCTGTGCTGAGATGAGCTGTGCTGAGCTGTGCTGAGCTGAGCTGAGCGGACCTGTCCTGTGCTGTGCTGAGCTGAGCTGAGCTGAGTTGAGCTGAGCTGTGCTGAGCTGTGCTGAGCTGAGCTGAGCTGTGCTGTGCTGAGCTGAGCTGAGCTGTGCTGTGCTGAGCTGTGCTGAGCTGTGCTGAGATGAGCTGTGATGAGATGAGCTGTGCTGAGCTGAGCTGAGCGGAGCTGTCCTGTGCTGTGCTAAGCTGAGCTGAGCTGAGCTGTGAAGAGCTGAGCTGAGCTGTGCTGAGCTGAGCTGAGCTGAGCTGAGCTGTGCTGAGCTGAGCTGAGCTGTGCTGAGCTGAGTTGTGCTGTGTTGAGCTGAGCTGAGCTGTGCTGTGCTGAGCTGTGCTGAGCTGTGCTGAGCTGTGCTGAGATGAGCTGTGATGAGATGAGCTGTGCTGAGCTGAGCTGAGCGGAGCTGTCCTGTGCTGTGCTAAGCTGAGCTGAGCTGAGCTGTGCTGTGCTGAGCTGTGCTGAGCTGTGCTGAGATGAGCTGTGCTGAGCTGTGCTGAGCTGAGCTGAGATGAGCTGTGATGAGATGAGCTGAGCTGTGCTGAGCTGAGTTGTGCTGTGTTGAGCTGAGCTGAGCTGTGCTGTTCTGAGCTGTGCTGAGCTGTGATGAGCTGTGCTGAGATGAGCTGTGATGAGATGAGCTGTGCTGAGCTGAGCTGAGCGGAACTGTCCTGTGCTGTGCTGAGCTGAGCTGTGCTGTGCTGAGCTGTGCTGAGCTGTGCTGAGATGAGCTGTGCTGAGCTGTGCTGAGCTGAGCTGAGCGGACCTGTCCTGGGCTGTGCTGAGCTGAGCTGAGCTGAGTTGAGCTGAGCTGTGCTGAGCTGTGCTGAGCTGACCTGAGCTGTGCTGTGCTGAGCTGAGCTGAGCTGTGGTGAGCTGAGCTGAGCTGAGCAGAGCTGTGCTGTGCTGTTCTGTGCTGAGCTGTCCTGTGCTGAGCTGGGCTGAGCTGTGCTGACCTGAGTTGAGCTGAGCTGAGCTGTGCTGTACTGTGCTCTGCCGAACTAAATTTAGGTGTGCTGAGCTGAGCTAAGCTGTGCTGTGGTGAGCTGAGCTGAGCTGAGCTGAGCTGAGCTGAGCTGTGCTGTGCTGTGCTGAGCTGAGCTGAGCTGAGCTGAGCTGAGCTGAGCTGAGCTGTGCTGTGCTGAGCTGAGCTGAGCTGAGCTGTGCTGTGCTGTGCTTTGCTGTGCTGAGCTGAGCTGAGCTGAGCTGAGCTGAGCTGTGGTAAGCTGAGCTGAGCTGAGCTGAGCTGTGCTGTGCTGTGCTGAGCTGAGCTGAGCTGTGCTGAGCTGAGCTGTGCTGTGCTGAGCTGAGCTGAGCTGTGCTGAGCTGAGCTGTGCTGAGCTGTGCTGAGCTGAGCTGTGCTGAGCTGTGCTGAGCTCAGCTGAGCTGTGCTGTGCTGAGCTGAGCTGAGCTGTGGTGAGCTGAGCTGAGCTGAGCTGAGCTGAGCTGAGCTGTGCTGTACTGTGCTGAGCTGTTCTGTGCTGAGCTGTGCTGGGTTGAGCTGTGCTGGGTTGAGCTGTGCTGTGCTGAGCTGAGCTGAGCTGAGCTGTGCTGTGCTGAGCTGAGATGAGCGGAGATGTCCTGTGCTGTGCTGAGCTGAGATGAGCTGAGCTGAGCTGGGCTGTGCTGAGCTGTGCTGAGCTGAGCTGAGCTGTGCTGTGTTGAGCTGAGCTGAGCTGAGCTGTGGTGAGCTGAGCTGAGCTGAGCTGAGCTGTGCTGTGCTGAGCTGTGCTGTGCTGAGCTGTGCTGGTTTGAGCTGTGCTGTGCTGAGCTGAGGTGAGCTGAGCTGTGCTGTGCTGAGCTGTGCTGAGCTGAGATGAGCTGAGCTGAGCTGTGCTGTGCTGAGCTGAGCTGAGCTGAGCTGTGGTGAGCTGAGCTGAGCTGAGCTGAGCTGAGCTGTGCTGTGCTGAGCTGTGCTGTGCTGAGCTGTGCTGGTTTGAGCTGTGCTGTGCTGAGCTGAGGTGAGCTGAGCTGTGCTGTGCTGAGCTGTGCTGAGCTGAGATGAGCTGAGCTGAGCTGTGCTGTGCTGAGCTGAGCTGAGCTGAGCTGTGGTGAGCTGAGCTGAGCTGAGCTGAGCTGAGCTGTGCTGTGCTGAGCTGTTTTGTGCTGAGCTGTGCTGGTTTGAGCTGTGCTGTGCTTAGCTGAGCTGAGCTGAGCTGTGCTGAGCTGAGCTGAGCTGAGCTGAGCTGTGCTGTGCTGAGCTGAGCTGAGCTGTGGTGAGCTGAGCTGAGCTGAGCTGAGGTGTGGGGAGCTGAGCTGAGCTGAGCTGTGCTGAGCTGTGCTGTGCTGAGCTGTGCTGGGCTGAGCTGTGCTGTGCTGAGCTGAGCTGAGCTGTGCTGTGCTGAGCTGTGCTGAGCAGGACAGCTCAGCTCAGCTCAGCTCAGCTCAGCTCAGCTCAGCTCAGCTCACCTCACCTCACCTCACCTCAGGTCAGCTCAGCTCAGCACAGGACAGCTCAGCACAGCACAGCACAGCACAGCACAGCTCAGCTCAGCTCACCACAGCTCAGCTCAGCTCAGCTCAGCTCAGCTCAGCTCAGCACAGCTCAGCTCAGCTCAGCTCAGCTCAGCACAGCTCAGCACAGCTCAGCTCACCACAGCTCAGCTCAGCTCAGCACAGCTCAGCTCAGCTCAGCTCAGCACAGCTCACCACAGCTCAGCTCAGCACAGCACAGCTCAGCTCAGCTCAGCACAGCGCAGCTCAGCTCAGCACAGCTCAGCATAGCTCAGCTCAGCACAGCTCAGCTCAGCACAGCTCAGCACAGCTCAGCACAGCACAGCTCAGCACAGGACAGCTCAGCTCAGCACAGCTCAGCTCAGCTCAGCTCAGCTCACCACAGCTCAGCTCAGCTCAGCACAGCTCAGCTCAGCTCAGCACAGCACAGCTCAGCTCAGCTCAGCTCAGCTCAGCTCAGCACAGCTCAGCACAGCTCAGCACAGCACAGCTCAGCACAGGACAGCTCAGCTCAGCACAGCTCAGCTCAGCTCAGCTCAGCTCACCACAGCTCAGCTCAGCTCAGCACAGCTCAGCTCAGCTCAGCTCAGCTCAGCACAGCTCAGCACAGCTCAGCTCAGCACAGCTCAGCTCAGCTCAGCACAGCACAGCTCAGCTCAGCTCAGCTCAGCTCAGCACAGCTCAGCACAGCTCAGCACAGCACAGCTCAGCACAGCTCAGCTCAGCTCAGCACAGCACAGCTCAGCACAGCTCAGCTCAGCTCAGCTCAGCACAGCTCAGCACAGCTCAGCTCAGCTCAGCTCAGCACAGCTCACCTCAGCTCAGCACAGCACAGCTCAGCTCAGCTCAGCTCAGCACAGCACAGAACAGCTCAGCTCAGCACAGCTCAGCACAGCACAGCTCAGCTCAGCTCAGCTCAGCACAGCTCAGCACAGCTCAGCTCACCACAGCTCAGCTCAGCTCAGCACAGCTCAACTCAGCTCAGCTCAGCACAGCATAGGACAGCTAAGGTCAGCTCAGCTCAGCTCAGCTCAGCTCAGCACAGCTCAGCTCAGCACAGCTCAGCTCAGCTCAGCTCAGCTCAGGTCAGCACAGCTCAGCACAGCACAGGACAGCTCAGCACAACACAGCACAGCTCAGCTCAGTACAGCACAGCACAGCACAGCTCAGCACAGCTCAGCACAGCACAGCTCAGCTCAGCGCAGCACAGCACAGCTCAGCCTCCATGCGTCTGTCCCAGTCCATGACCCAGCCTGTGCGTCCCTCCTTTCGCCCCCCCAACTCCCAACCCCTGTCTCTCTGGCTTCTGTCACCGCCAGGGTAGTGGCAGATGCCCCATGGAGCCACGGGTGGCGCAAAGGGGCCTCGACGTGGGTAAGGATTAACCCGCTGCCCTTGCCCGCGACGTCCTGAGGAGGCGGAGAGCAGGCGGGAGGCGTGGCAATGCTGGAGCCGGCCAGCGGGGAGAGGGGAGAGGCTCGCGGCAGGCCAAGGCAGTGCCGGTCCTTGGCACCTCGGGGTTCTTGTCACAGGGGTGACAATCTTACTGCCTGCACCAGGGCCCAGAGACAGAGGCCCCAGTTGTCCCCGGACCGCAGGCCGAGGAGACGCCCAGCCGCCCCACCCCACCAGAGGCCTTTGTCTCTGCTGGCAGGCACCGCGGCCCCTCCCCCAGTGCCCTTCCTTCTTTCAGGAGAGCCCTGCGCCCTCGGTTCCCCCCGGCCAGCCGCGGCGGCCCCTGGCGCACAGCCACAAAAGAGACCCGACAAACCAGTGGAATGAGGGAGCGCCACACTTGCGTGCACGCGTGGCCCGCGCCCCGGGGCTCCAGGACTGACCACCACAGAGGAAAAGCAGGCAGGCCGGCAGGCACACAACCCACAGGAGGAGGGTGCCTGTCCCTGAGCCTCTCCTCCCGCGTGCGGGACCCCATGCGTGCCTCGGACCCCACCGGCACTCCGCAGATCCTGGAGGCCTGCCCGGGGGTCCCAGGGTGACTGCCCACCCCCCGGGCACTGCCTGCTTAACGGAGCCCAGCCCCGGGCGCCACAGCACTCCGGTCGGGGAGCTGCCACTTCAACACAGCCTCCGTGCGTCTGTCCCAGTCCGTGACCCAGCCTGGGCGTCGCCCCCAACTCCCAACCCCTGTCTGTCTGGCTTCCGTCACCGCCAGGGTAGTCGCAGAGGCCCCGTGGAGCCACGGGTGGCGCGAAGGGGCCTCGCTGTGGGTAAGGAGTAACCCGCTGCCCTCGCCGGCGACCTCCTGAGGAGGCGGGGAGCAGGCGGGAGGCGTGGCAATGCTGGAGCCGGCCAGCGGGGAGAGGGGAGAGGCTCGCCGCCTGCGCTGCCCAACAAGCTGGCGCGCGCTCACCACGCAGGCTGGGCGGCAGCTCTTGGGGCGCCAGGAGCCCGGTCCCAGCGTCTACGGCCATACCACCCTGCACGCGCCCGATCTCGGCTGATCTCGCAGCCAAGCAGGGTCGGGCCTGGTTAGTACTTGGATGGGAGACCGCCTGGGAATACCGGGTGCTCTAGGCTTTTGCCCGCCACTTCTTTTGCGGCCGCCACGCCCCTGGACCCTCTGTTGCCGCCAACACCGCCGCGGGACCCCTGGCCAGCGGGGCTGGTCGTGGGTGGTGGGGGTGGTTAGTGGGAGCGTGGGGTCGGGGCCGCCGCCTGAACCTACAGCCTCGCAGCCCCGGCCTCACGCCAGGCGCCTCGGCCCGGTCTGCCCACCACAGCCCCTTCTATATCCTCTTTTTTCCCCGCAAGCGCAAGCGGTCAACCGGCAGCCCTTCGCCGCGCCCACTTCGCCGCCCCCAAAGCCCAAGCCCAGGGCTGCCTGCCGGCACCCGCCTCCAAACTGCCTCGGGCGGCTTTCTCCAGCCAAGGCAGTGCGGCTCCTTGGCACCTCCGGGTCCTTACTCCTGAACCAACCCGTACCCCTGATCCTAATTCTAGCCCTACCCCGGACCCTACCCGTACCCCTACCCCTGACCCTACGCCTACCTTTACAACTGACCCAAACCCTACCCCTGAACCTACCCTATCCCTACCCCTGAGCCAACACTTACCCTGGCCAGACCCTACCCCCACTCCTACCCCTGACCCTACTTCTAACCCTGACCCTACTCCTACCCCTATCCCTACTCTACCCCTACCTATACTCTGACCCTACCCCTAACCGTACCGCTGACCCTACCCTTACCTCTACCCTGATCCTACCCCTACCCCTGACCCAACCCCTACCCCTGACCGAACCGCTACACCTGACCCTAACTCTAGCCCTAAACCTGACCCAAACCCTACCCCTGACCCTACCCCTACCCCTACTTGACCCTACCCCTATCCCTACACCTGACCCAACACTTACCCCTGAACCTAACCCTACCCCTACACCTGACCCTACCCCTACCCCTACCCCTGACTGAACCCCTACCCCTACCCCTGACCCAAACACTAACCCACACCTGACGCAACCCCTAACCCTGATTCTAAATTTACCCGTCCCCTTGACCCTACCCCTACCCCTATCCCTGACCAAACCCCTACCCTTGACCATACCCTTACCCCTAATCCCTGACCATTCCCCTACCCCTGAACCAACCCCTGTTCCTACCCCTGATCCTACCCCTACACCTACCCCTCACCATTACCCTACCCATAGCCCTGACCCTACCCCTACTCCTGACCCAAACCTACCCCTGACCCTACCCTTACCCATATCCACCCATCCCCTACCCCAGACCCTATCCATGCCCTTGACCCTACTCCTACACCTGAACCTACCCCTAACACTACAACTAACCCTACCCCTACCTCTGACTCTAACCCTACCCCTACCTCTAACCCTACCACTAGCCCTTACCCTACCCCTACCACAAACCCTACCCGTAACCCTGACCCTACCCCTACACCTGACCCTGCCCATTACCATGACCCTATCCCTTCTCCTACCCCTGAACCTACCCCTACCCTGACGTTACACTTAACACTACTCCTGACCCAACCCCTACCCCAGACTTACCCCTACCCCTACCCCTGACCCTACCCCTACCCCTGACGAAAACCCTAACCCTGACCCTACCCTTACCCATACACTTGACCCATCCACTCCCCCTGACCCTATCCCTACCCTTGATCCTACCCCTACACCTGACCCTACCCCTACCCCTACCTCTGACCCTACCCCTGCACCTGACCCTAACCCTACACCTATCCCTGACCCTACCCCTACCACAGACTCTAACTCTACCCCTACCCCTGACCCTATCTCTACGCGTGACCAAACCCCTGTCCCTGACCCTACCCCTTCCGCTTCCCCTGACCCTACACTTATACCTGACCCAACCCCTCCCACTACCCCTGACCATACCCCTAACCCTGATGCAACCACTACCCTTAACCCTTCCCCTACCCTTGACCCTACTCCGACCCCTGCCCCTGACCCAACCCCTAACCCTGAACCTACACCTACCGCTACCTCTGGCCCAACACCTAGCCCTGACCCTACCCTTACCCCTACCCCTGAACCTACCCCACTCCTGACCCTATCGCTACCCCTGACCCTACCACTACCACTGACCCTACACCTAGCCATACCCCTGACCCTACCCCTAACCCTGACCCAACCACTACACCTACCTTTTCCCTTATCCCTGAAACTACCCCTACACCTACCCCTGACTGTAACCCGACTCTTAACCCTGACCTTACCTGACACTACCCCTACCCCTGACTCTAACTTTAATCCTACCCCTGAACCTACACCTACCCCTACCCCTGACCCAAACCCTACCCCTGACCCTACCTGTACCCCTAACCCTGACCCTACCCCTACCCCTACCACTGAATTTACCCCTACCCCTACCCCTGACCCAAACACTTCAACTTACCCTACCCCTTTCCCTACCCCTAACCCTGACCCTAGCCATACCACTAACCCTGACCCTAACCCTATCCCTACTCCTGATCCAACCCCTACCCCTGACCTTACCCCTACCACTACCCCTGACCCTACCTTTACCCCTACCTCTGACCCTACCCCTATTCCTACCCCTGACCCTACCCCTACCCCTGACCCAACCCCTACCCCTGACCCTAACGCTACCCCTGATCCAACCCCTACCCCTGACCCTACCCCTACCCCTGACCCAACCCCTATCCCTGACCCTACCTCTACCCCTAACCCTAACCCTACCGATAACCCTGACCCTACCCCTACCCCTGACCTAACCCCTAAGTCTGACCCTACCCGTACACCTGACCTAACCCCTACCCCTAACCCTATCCCTACCCCTGAACCTACCCGTACCCCTGAAGCTTCCCCTACCCCTGACCCTACTCCTACCCCTGACCCAACCCCTACCCCTGACCCTAACCCTACCCCTGATCGAACCCCTACCCGTGACCCTACCCCTACCCCTGATCCAACCCCTATCCCTGACCCTACCTCTACCCCTAACCCTACCCCTACCGATACCCCTGACCCTACCCCTACCCCTGACCTAACCCCTAAGTCTGACCCTACCCTTACACCTGACCTAACCCCTACCCCTAACCCTATCCCTACCCCTGAACCTACCCGTACCCCTGACGCTTCCCCTACCCCTGACCCTACCCCTACCCCTGAACCTACCCCTACCCCTGACCCTAACCCTACCCCTGACCCAACCACTACCCCTACCCCTGACCCTAACCCTATCCCTGACCCTACCCCTACCCCTGACCCAACCCCTACCCCTGACCCAACCCCTATCCCTGACCCTGACCCTAACCCTGACCCTACCCCTCTCCCTGACCCTACCCCTACCCCTGATTCTACCCCTACCCCTGACCCTACATATACATATATACATATATGATAATAATAGACAGTATATGTTAGGATATGTTCTCATGTAAATATATGTATACATACCATATAACATATATAGCAAATATAAACATGCATATACATTGTAATATACTATGTGTACTATAGATAATATAAAAATATATCTTATGTTTGCATAATAATGTATAATCTATAACATACAATACTCAAATAGATGCAGTATATAAAAACATATTTATGATATTCAAAAAGCAACAGTGAATATACTTTGGCCAGAAACATATAAGAAGCCATTAATATTGTTAATACTTAGATAAACATAAAACTAAAGCAAAATTTTCAATTTTTGTATTTACCAGAATGGCAGATATTGAGAGTCTGGGAAAACCAAGTTTTATTGAAAATGTGGAGCCATGATAAGTCCTAGTCAGTGCTGGTGGTAATGTGGATTGGTACAAACACTTTGGAAAGCAATTTGCATTATTTTAAAAGTCTTTACATTTATAAATAAGAACACAGTGCATCCACTCATCACTGTACATATTCCGGGGTAACTCGATCATAGGTTTACCTGGGGATATTTACAAAACCAGGTCCCTGCCATATTGTTCTTTAAAATAAACACGAAACAACTCAAATGATCATCAATAGGATAACGGATTTTAAAAGTCGCAGTCAGAGTGAAATCAAATATGGTAATTAAAAATAATGCCATTTCATAAAAAGCTAGTAATATAAAAAAGGCATTGAGTATGTCACCATATTGATAATGTCCCCGTACTATATACATAATACATGTAATAACTATTGGTTATATATGAAGAAAACAATGATATGCCTAAACAAATTCAGGTAGTATTTAACTTTAAATGACGGGAAACAAGAGGATTAAAAATGAGGAATAACACACAGAATATATCCTATATGATATATTTTTAAAATTTATATTAAATTAATAAATAGATCTCAGATATTCCTGTACTGAATAGTTGGATCAGGATCCTTGTCTTATTATATTGCTAACTTATTTACTTATTTCTAATGTATATGTTGCTACTTTTAAAAAATAATATATGTGACATAAAATATACAATTTTAATAGACATAACATGTTAGGATATGTGCTTATATAAGTAGATGTATACATACCATATAAAATATATAGAAAATGTGAACATGCATATACATTGTAATATACTATGTGTACTATAGAAAATATAAAATACATGTTATGTATGCATAATAATGTATAATATATGACATGCAATACATAAATAGATGCAGTATAGAAAAATACGTACCTCATCACTCCATATACAAGAATAAACTAAAAATAAATTAGATTTAAATGTATGAGAATGAAACCATCAATTCGTAGAACAAAATATATGCAGTAAAGATTTTGACATTGCTCTGAATAACATATATCTCCTGGGCTAAGGAAATAAACACAAACACACACACACACACACACACACACACACACACACACAAACCGGAGACCATCAAATTAAAAACTTTTGCATGGCAAAGGAAACCATCCACAAAATGTAAAGACAACAACTGAATTTCAGAAGATAGTCACCATAATATCCAATAAGAGATTATCATTCAAATAGATAAAGAGCTCATATAACTCAACACCCAAACAACAAAGAATCCAATTAAGAAATGGGCCAAAGAACTTAACAGCTATACAAAGAACTTAACAGACATACAGGTGGATAATAGACATATGAAAGATGCTCCAAGTCACGAATCATGAGAAAAACTGCAAATCAAAATCACAATGTAAAATCAACTCACACCTGTCAGAATGGCTGCAACACAGAATGATTCAACAACCAGGAAATGTTGGCCAGGATGTGAAGAAAAGGGAATCCTGCTGTGCTGTAGCTGAGGTGGGAAACTGGTGCAGGCGCTATGGAAAACAATTCTGAGGTTCCTCAAAACATTAAAAATAGAACTGGATTATTACCCAGCAATTCCCCTTCTGGGTATTTATCGGAAGAAATCCAAAACATGAATATCAAAGACATATGCACCCATATGTCTACTGCAGCTCTATTTACAACAGGCCCGATATGGTAGCAACGTAGTTCCCATTCAATAGACAACTGGATCAAAACAAGAAAAACATCGTCAACAACAACAACAAACAACCACAGGTGGCACATATATGAAATGGAACACAACTCGGCCAGAAAAAAAATGTTACCATTTGTGACAACATGGATGGACTTAGAGGGTATTATTCTAAGGAATATAGGTCAAACAGAGAAAGACAAATACCATGTGATCTCACTTGTATGTGGACTCTCAAGAAACAATAATAAAATGGAAACAGATGGATAGGTACAGAGAACAAAATGATGGTTGCCAGAAGGGAGGGGGCTGGGGCCTGGGTGAATCAGGTAAAGGCTTTAAGATGTACAAAATGCTGATTACAAAACAGTCACGAGGATGTGAAGTACAGCATAGGGAATCTACTCAATAATGCTCTAACAACTACGTATAGTGCCAGGCAGGTACTAGCGAAAACAGGGTGATCACATCATAAATTATATAAAGGTTTCACACTATGTAGTTCACCTGAAACTAATATAAAATAATGCTGAATGTCAGCTGTCAATGAAACATGACAAAAAACCATGCTCTGAGATTTGGCTGGTTCTGCGGGAAAGATAATTTTTACATAGCAAAGCAGAAAATGTTGATGTCAGCCGCAGCACACTCAGAGCCCACGGACACAATTCCTTTTTCTAAGACATCATTCATATAGCAAAGGAACAAATCAGACTTCCACACATTTCCTTTTCGTCTCTGATTCCATATGTGCCTTCGTCAGTCTTCAAGCATCAAGTACCACCTAACCACTCGCAGGGACCCTCTCCCATTAGATCCAACCCGAGTCTTTGTAGTAATGCGTAGAGTCTTCTTCCTCACTGCTAGAGTCCGAGAAGTTCTCCACCGGCCAGTCTTTGCAAACAGAAAGATGAGCAATACATTTATTAGAAAGAGTGTCTGTCTCCCCCATTCGGCCTCCTCCAATTGAGGATATGAGAAGACACAGAGCATCACCCTCATCTTCCCTGCAGGTTCTCAGACCATCCCGGGACTCTGTGAGGTCAGAGCCCTTCAACGAGGCATTGGTCAGAGATGCCAACCTTCCAATCAGTGATACGTGGAAGGAATCACCTTCTTGGTCCCACTGGCCCACAATTGCTCTCCCCTCCAAACTCATCAACCTGCAATTGCAGCTGTTATATACAAACTTGAGTGTGGCTCCTGTGACTGCACAACTCGATATTTATCTTCTTTTAATTCATTAAGTTAATAAATGATCAAGTGAAATAAATTGAAAGTGGCACCGCTGGCCACTGGCTCCCCAAACGGATTGGCCAAAGCAAGAACTGAAAGATGTGGAAGGTGTCTTCTCCCCTCCCCAGATTGTTCCTGCAGAGTTGTTCACAGATCTGAACTGATCATTCACTCATAGGAATTCAAGGACTCATGTGAATGTGCCAGGTGCTTCTGCAGACTCTGGGGACACTCAAACAGTAAGGTGACCACCAGCTATTAAAGGATTCGCAGCAGGGGGCCCGACTGCAAGCTGAGAAGACCAGCAGGGCTGGTACCCCTCTGCTAGGTGGAATCAGAGTAATGGTCTGAGTAGGGGCCACTTTGCTGTCCTCAGGAATCCCCTCTTCATCCACCTGAACACTGGATTAGAGCTGCAGGAAGTTAGTGGCAAAGACCCCTAAGAGGGTGAATGACTTGTACTGTGAAAACTACACAGAATTGCTGCAACAGTTAAAAAGGACACAAAATTTGAATGATGCGCTGTGTTCCTGGCTTGGAAGGCTTAGCATCGTTACCATTCCCATACAACTCAAAGGGATCTGCGAGTCAGTGCAACTCCTATGAAAAGCTCAATGCCATTTCTACAGAGACAGAAAAAACAACTCAAAAAATGGTTATGGAACTACAAAGAATGCCTGTAGCCAAAAGCATCTTGAGAAGGAAGAACAAAGATAGAAGCTCCATACTTTCTGGCTTCAAAACACATGGCAATGCTACAGGAATCTACAGAAAACAGTATGCTGCTGGTATAAAGGCAGACACATTGTTCTGTGGAACAGAAGACAAAATTCTCAAACACACATATATGACCAAATGATTTTCAAGAACGGTGCCAATATCACTCCATGGAAGAAAGGAAATCTCTTCAGCAATCAACACAATGGAAAAGCACCCACAGAATAGGAGAAAACGCTTGGAAACCTCATCTATGAAAAGGAGCTAATATCCAAATATGTATGACACGCCAAAACTTCATTATGAAGAAAAAAAGGAAAGGACCCGATTGAAGAAGGGGAAAACACTGAAAAAAAAGAAATTTATACACAGAAGACATATAAGTGACCAACAGACCTTTGAAAACATGCTCGACAGCACAAAGCACCAAGGAAATAAGAATCAAAAGGACAGTGGACTACTGCCCACCCGCGTTACACTGTATTAGTCAGAAGAAAACACTTCAGTACCTAGAGGCCAGTTTCTATCATCGTATCCCCAGTTCTCATGGCCACCAAAAAGCTGACATTACAGTGTCTCTGCATTTGAAAGCCAGCAAGAAAGCCCCTATTTTGTCATGTTCTCTACTTTTTGTCACCAAATGAGGAATTCTAGAATACGTACCACCGACAGTGTCCACTGGAGTGTCCTGAAATGATAGAAAATATTACAAGGATCAGATCATGTGGGTTGTGTTTGCACAGGTCTTTGGTTTCCTTAATGACAATAGAAAACCAATGGGAACACTGGTGGCTCAAGGGAACCAAAAACAAGAAATCAAGCAAAAGTACTCATGTCAAAAGCCATGAACTTTTGCTGCAGGAAGTATCTCACACAGGCATATTGGGTTGCCAGTTACACAGTTGTATTCCAAAACAAACAAACAAACAAACAAAAAATGCTGCATAGGGAAAAGATCACTCCCATATATTCTGTTACTAATGCTGCCATTGTTGAGTGCATATTCAAAACAAGTATCAGTTGGTAACAAATTCACACTCAACATTCTCCTCAGCCAGAAGATTTGTCTGTATTATTGGGAATGGACTTGCTAACATTTTCAATCTTCGTTTGACTGAGTGTATTAAAGGGGATTTCTGTCTCAGAGGGTGGAAAACAAGCTTACGGTGATAGGTTTCATGTCCTCATTGCAATCATCAGGAAGTTCATCTTCCTCTGGGATGACGGGGAGAGCTACAAGAGTGAACACAGAGTGAATGTGTCATCGGTGATACTACTCAAACCTACTACTCAGGGAGATGAGCTTGATGTGGACGTGAGAGAGACTGTGTGGCTATGGGTTTTTCATATCTATGGGCTGAACATGTGCCGTGCTGAACTCCTTGGTGGAAGAAGCAAGGCCAAGGAGAGGCGAGGAAAGAAGTGAGACATGGGGCCTTTGGTGTCTAGCTAAATAGAATGTAATTAATTTGAAATACTCTTAAAACCGGTAGACAAATAAATGCATGTTGTGTTTCAGTGTGAGATTTTCATGAATTTTTCTGCGCATTTTAAAACACAACACAGTCATCCTTTTTCCTGAAATGTTACAAGACCATTTCAGTTTTCCATGAATTCATATATGCTGTCCTCTCTTCATCATCTCTATTATTGGATTTTCTTAACTTTTTGACAGTGATGAGAAAGAAATGCTATTTACGCTGCTTTTCATAATTTGTGACTATATAGGTCTGGAGCATGGATTATATGTACAACGCTACGGACTCGTCACTACTATCTAGATCCAATCTTTTTCATCATATCCACCTCAGTTCCCTTTAACAAATCACTCTACTTTCTCCCTCCTTCCAACCATTGTTATCTCTCCTTGTCTCTCAACTGTGAATCTGCCTGTTGCAGGGACCTCATGTAAGTGGAATCACACATTATTTGTCTTTCTGTGTCTGCCTGGTGTTACTTAGCACAATATTTTTTAAATGTCCTTTCATGTTGCAGCATATTTCAAAGTTCAATTCCCGTTCACGACTGAACGACAGTCCACTCTGGGTATATATATCAGACTGTATTTATCCACTCATCACTTGATGGACTTTGGAAAAGTTTGCAACTGTTGGCTGTTGTGAAGCATGTCGCTATGACATCCGTGTGCTGATATCCTGGGATCCTCCCACAGTGACACCTAATCTTATGATCTTCGCCCAACATATAGAATATCCCCGCAGCAGACGTAAACCTTAACTGAACTGTGCACATTTAATCAATAAAACATTGGTGTCATTGCAATGACTGTAACAAACGTATCACAGGAAGGTGAGGTATTATGAATACGGGGCACTGGCTTGGTGGGCTGTGGGAACGTTGTGTATCGTCTTGTCAACTCCTTTGTGAATCCCAACCTGTTCTCAACAAGGTGTATCCATGTTTCCAAATCTGGAGACATTGTATTCCGGAGGGATCTATTCAGCAAAAGGTAAACACTCAGCTAATGTGAGCATTAGCTCAGGACATTGTTTACTATTCAACGTGAACGATATTTTGAGATGTCAATGCATCTTGACTTCATAGTTACAGCAGTACTAATTTCGTGAAGATACTTAAATTTGCAGGCATAAAAGAAGAACATGGCTTAGCATTTTTATAGTTTTCTGTTAAAACTGGGACACAAAATTCTTAATTCTGAATTAACCTAATGAGCATAGATCCGCAATACCTTCTGCAGGGTCCCTGTGAGGGTAGAACTTGAGGCGTGGCCGCTCACGCACTCTTCTTTCCCATCTCTGGCTGGAAACTGATGAGTGGGTTCTGTTTATGGGAAGACATCTTCCCTCATCATCGCTGCTACTTCCTGAGAAATACACAACAATAGATAGAGCCTGTGACATCTTAGTGGCAGGAGACCATAGGTACATTAGGAATAATTTATTCACACTTCCAACTATTGTTCCCTTCATTCACCAGCTAGCTGAGCATGTGACCCAGTAGACTTAAAGATGGACCTAGATATATCTTGTAGTTTGCTGAGCAACCAAATCCCCAACACACAGGTTTTGTAGGAAAAATCTTGAATGAGCTGAGGCATTATAGAAACGTAACAAAACACAGAGACTACGCCTAGTACACTGAGTTCCAATCGTTTACAGAAGTTGCACGTATCTGAAAGATATGGAGACCGCACTTGGACTCAGTGCCCCATTTTGAAGTGAGAAAATGTGAAGAGGACCTCCTTGTTAGCATTATGTGATGAGTCTAAACAAAATTAAATACCGGTGAAGCCTCCAGGCAAATAAAAGACTGGTGTTGTGTAATTGCTCTGACTTTCCAATCATTGAATGGCTGCAAGAATGAGCTAGACACTTGTAGAGGTTAAGTTCAGATAGGATACTTGGATGGCTCCACTGAAAGGGCACATGGGAGGTGACTTTTCACCCTCTATCTGGGTGTGATGCTTTACAGCTCATGGAGAGTATCTGTTATCATCTCTTGCGATGCCCACACCAGCGCCACCTCAAGGGAGGCAAGTTAGGGTCGTGACCCATATTTTACACTGGAGGGCGTAGAAACCTCGCGTGAGTAAGCAACTGTCCCTGACTCACAACACTGCTATGTGATAGATCGGGTACCACTATTTGGTTGATGTCCTGGGCATAGAGATCAGAGACCCTGAGACAACTGAGATCATGCCTGGGACCCCTGAACAACATCAACCTTCAAGTCTCCATGCCCCAAGGTTTCTGCAAGGGAGAGATGATGCCCGGGAGCAGGTGGTGCAGCCATGAGGAGTCCAAATCCACAACACAGCCCCGCCTTCCACGTTTCAGTCCATGACCCAAATACAACAATTTTCTCCACACCAAGACCCTCTGAAAGTCAAGGGGAGAACACAATGGTGGCTCTCTGCCCCTAATGACGTCACACACTCAGCTATTTCTCACCCTGTGTCCCCTCACCAGAAAACCACCCTGAGTGATGAGCAGTCTGAGGGCCTCCCACGCCAGTAAAGAAGATTCTGCCATATGAGAACCAACTCCCATATGACGGCTTTGCCAAAAATAGCTTCCGTTTCATTCACCTACTCTGATGAGCAATTCATGTACCTGACCCGGGAAAGCGGCCTTCTGCCCTGGTGCATTGGTAATTCATAATTCAATGTATTAAGGCCAAACCTCCACTGTCTGCTGACGACTGATGTGAGCACCCTTCTGCACGTGCAGTGACTGCATGTGTTCTGAGTGTCCACATCCCTGCCGAAGACTTCCCTCACCTCAACACAGGATCCAACTGCCCCTTCATCCCTCCAGAGCTAAGAGGCAAGAAACAATTCCCCATGTCCTCTGAGAGAGACACTTCATTAGTCACAGCTTGTGACCTGACCCCAGACCCTCCTAATCTTTCATCCATGTTTATCCCACCCACTCATCGACTGGGTCGCGGCTACCACTCTCCAGGCCAGAAGGCACCCAGAGACACAGGGACCCTGTGTACCTCAACCCATGCCTTCCCACTATGAAAGTCAAATGGGAATATTAAATGTGAACCCATTGTGGAAACAGTATTGAAGTTCCTCAAAATATTGCAAATAGATGCACTAATCGCACTTCTGTTTATCCATCCCAAGCAATTGAAATCAGGATCTCCAGGAGGTAACTGCATGGCCCTGATCACTGCTGCTTTGCTCATAAAAACCCATATCAAGAACCAGCCCTACTGTCAATGGACAGAGGAAAGCATAACGAAAATACATTTAATGCAATGTAATTCACCTTGAAAAAGAAGGGAATCCTGCCATTGGAAGTATCTTGAATCAACCTATTCTATGTGAGACAAGCCATTCTCAGAAATAAACAAATTGAAATACTTTATGATTCCATTGAAATGAGTATGTAAACTAGTCCAACTCATAGAAACAGAAAGTACAATGTCCTTGCCGAGAGTGGGCTGGGTATATGGAGTTACTGTGAATGGGTGTACAGTTTCGGCAATGAGAGATGAAGAACATGTAGAGATGGCCTGTACAACTATGTACATCTAGGGAACTCTACTGTACTATATACTTAAAACGTTCAGAGGTTGGACTTCATGTTGAGTATGTAAAGCACATTAAAAAAAATAAGTGAAAAAGGATAAAAAGGAAACAAACTAAAGAAAGAATAAAAAGAGTGAGAGTGAGAGAGTGGGGTAGGGAAAGTGAGGTAGAAGGAATCACATAGAATGAAAGAAGCAATCAAAACAGAAAGTCATGAAGGAAGGAGTCAGTAAAGTACAAAGGGTCTGGTTGTGCCACAGGCAGATAATGAAGAAATGAAGACCACAGAACAGGAGGGAGCTCCACTCTCCGGGTTGTAAAGAAGATGTTGATACAGTGTTTGCTCCAGCAACATGATAGTGTCCTATCGAATCCCCATCCAAGAAACAGCAAAACAACATCTCAAGTGTGGGCAAGGCTGGACACAGGGATACATGTCATACTCCTTCTCCTGACCTTGAAACCTCCACCTGAGCACCACGTGACCTGGGTGCCTTGCCTGTGTCTCCCTGTGCTACTCTGAATTGTTGTCATCGTTATGTCCTGGAAAAGCTCTCAGAGCTTACTAACACATCTATCCCACTCGGTGGCAGTTGATTAACTCTTGAAGCCCAGCTGTTGGTGATAATCGTTTTAACATGTCACCCTACACATCAGGGTTCCCTTCAGCACAAGGGGTAAACTATCATGGAGATTGAAGGAGACTGCTAGGATAAACTTTTCCCTAGTAGGAAGTTCCAGGGGTAAACAAGTGACATTTTATATTCAAGCTGTCTCATTCTTTTCGGCTTGTAGTCAAAATATTGAAACCTAAATGATAATCAAATTTTCCTAAAATACATCTTAATCAGAGTAGTCCTGCTCCAAACAACACTCAAAATTAGTTTATATATATTGCCTTAAAGTACATCCGTTGACTTGAATTTTTCCAAAGCCCTTCCAAAGAAACCATGACCAATTTTCTCCCCGAGTGTTCTAGAGGGATACGAGTGGCCGTGCCCCGTCACTTCAATGATTTTCTCTTTCCCTGACTTACAATGCACAACCTCTCTCATCCTCACAGGAAGGGGATTCGGTGCCACCCAGGTGCTGCGTCCTGATGATGACGTCTTTGTTCCCTTTCAATGTACAATGTTTCTTGCCTCCATGCAATAATCATAGATGGCATGAGTAATGGGAGGTAGATTTTCGACATGAAAATGGCATTGTGTATTCTTAGCAAGAGTCTGGCAAGTGAACTGTTAGATATCTATCAGAAAGTCACAGTGAACTGTCCCCAACACTAAGTGGAGGCAACTCCTAACTCACATTCCTCCAGAACTGGTTGTGGTGTGGAGCTACACTAGGGGCCACCTGCAATAGGACGGAGTCCTGCCCAGTACTCAGCTGTGTTTCGTGGAGGAGTCCATCTCAAGCATTTGAGAGAAATGTGTTGTGTGTGAAGGAAGTGCCAGCAGTGACACATCATGTGCATTCGAAATGCCTCAGAGGTACTAAAAGGTGACAGTCATAATTGAATGAAACTGGCATTGACACAGGGATAGGAGTTCTGATCCGAGTTTGTCACTTTAGAACCCAGCGGGCACTGTCCTGTGTGGCGATGGGTTTTTCTAGGTTAATTGCCATCTACATGGCATACAGTGGGTGACCACATTTATCTTATTGTGATGAATACATACACCCATAGGTATCCGCTCATGATGCCATGAGATAGGAATGTATTTGTGTGAGCTCTCTTTTTTTAAATTAAAGTTTATTGGGGTGACAATGGCTAGTGAAATGGAAATTTTTATTGAGAAAGTGAGCACCAACAGTTGTGGAATTTACACGAATATTAATCTCAGGAAACACTCATCCCACAAAAATTTTACCAGACACACACACACACACACACACACACACACACACAAAACAAACAAACAAACAAACAAACAAAAAAAAAACTATAACTCTCATGGAAACACATAGAGACAGTCACTCCCACAACCGCACATTGGACAACCAAAGTGGAACTGGACAACTTGGAAACACTTCAGTACCTAGAGGCCAGTTTCTATCATCGTATCCCCAGTTCTCATGGCCACCAAAAAGCTGACATTACAGTGCCTCAGCATTTTAAAGCCAGCAAGAAAGCCCCTATTTTGTCATGTTCTCCACTTTTTGTCACCAAATGAGGAATTCTAGAATACGTACCACAGACTGTGTCCACTGGACTGTCCTGAAATGATAGAAAATATGACAAGGATCAGATCATGTGGGTTGTGTTTGCACAGGTCTTTGGTTTCCTTAATAACAATAGAAAACCAATGGGAACAGTGGTGGCTCAAGGGAACTCAAAACAAGAAATCAAGCAAAAGTACTCATGTCAAAAGCCATGAACTTTTGCTGCAGGAAGTATCTCACACAGGCATATTGGGTTGCCAGTTACACAGTTGTATTCCAAAGCAAACAAACAAACAAACAAAAATGCTACATAGGAAAAAGGTCACTCCCATATATTCTGTTACTAATGCTGCCATCGTTGAGTGCATATTCAAAACAAGTATCAGTTGGTAACAAATTCACACTCAACATTCTCCTCAGCCAGAAGATTGTCTGTATTATTTTGGAATGGACATGCCAACGTTTTCAATCTTAGTTTGATTGAGAGTATTAAAGAGGATTTCTGTCTCAGAGGGTGGAAAACAAGCTTACCGTGATAGGTTTGATGTCCTCATTGCAATCATCAGGAAGTTCATCTTCCTCTGGGATGTCGGGGAGAACTACAAGAACACAGAGTAAATGTGTCATCAGTTATACTACTCAAACCTACTCAGGGAGATGAGCTTGATGTGGACGTGAGAGAGACTGTGTGGCTATGGGTTTTTAATTAATTACGAGCTGAACATGTGCCGTGCTGAACTCCTTGGTGGAAGGAGCAAGGCCAAGGAGAGGCGAGGATAGAAGTGAAACATGGGGTCTTTGGTGTCTAGCTAAATAGAATGTAATTAATTTGAAATACTCTTAAAACCGGTAGACAAATAAATGCATGTTGTGTTTCAGTGAGAGATTTTCATGAATTTTTCTGCGCATTTTAAAACACAACACAGTCATCCTTTTTCCTGAAATGTTACAAGACCATTTCAGTTTTCCATGAATTCATATATGCTGTCCTCTCTTCATCATCTCTATTATTGGATTTTCTTAACTTTTTGACAGTGATGAGAAAGAAATGCTATTTACGCTCTTTTTCATAATTTCTGACTATATAGGTCTGGAGCATGGATTATATGTACAACGCTACGGACTCGTCACTACTATCTAGATCCAATCTTTTTCATCATATCCACCTCAGTTCCCTTTAACAAATCACTCTACTTTCTCCCTCCTTCCAACCATTGTTATCTCTCCTTGTCTCTCAACTGTGAATCTGCCTGTTGCAGGGACCTCATGTAAGTGGAATCACACATTATTTGTCTTTCTGTGTCTGCCTGGTGTTACTAAGCACAATATTTTTTAAATGTCCTTTCATGTTGCAGCATATTTCAAAGTTCAATTCCCGTTCACGACTGAACGACAGTCCACTCTGGGTATATATATCAGACTGTATTTATCCACTCATCACTTGATGGACTTTGGAAAAGTTTGCAACTGTTGGCTGTTGTGAAGCATGTCGCTATGACATCCGTGTGCTGATATCCTGGGATCCTCCCACAGTGACACCTAATCTTATGATCTTCGCCCAACTTATAGAATGTCACCGCAGCAGACGTAAACCTTAACATGAACTGTGCACATTTTAATCAATAAGACATTGATGTCATTGCAATGACTGGCTTGGTGGGCTGTGGGAACGTTGTGTATCGTCTTGTCAACTCCTTTGTTAATCCCAACCTGTTCTCAACAAGGTGTATCCATGTTTCCAAACCTGGAGACATTGTATTCCGGAGGGATCTATTCAGCAAAAGGTAAACACTCAGCTAATGTGAGCATTAGCTCAGGACATTGTTTACTATTCAACGTGAATGATATTTTGAGTTGTCAATGCATCTTGACTTCATAGTTACAGCAGTACTAATTTCGTGAAGATACTTAAATTTGTAGGCATAAAAGAAGAACGTGGCTTAGCATTTTTATAGTTTTCTGTTAAAACTGGGACACAAAATTCTTAATTCTGAATTAACCTAATGAGCATAGATCCGCAATACCTTCTGCAGGGTCCCTGTCAGGGTAGTACTTGAGGCGTGGCCGCTCACGCACTCTTCTTTCCCATCTCTGGCTGGAAACTGATGAGTGGGTTCTGTTTATGGGAAGACAACTTCCCTCAGCATGGCTGCTACTTCCTGAGAAATACACAACAATAGATAGAGCCTGTGACATCTTAGTGGCAGGAGACCATAGGTACATTAGGAATAATTTATTCACACTACCAACTATTGTTCCCTTCATTCACCACCTAGCTGAGCATGTGACCCAGTAGACTTAACGATGGACCTAGATATATCTTGTAGTTTGCTGAGCAACCAAATCCCCAACACACAGGTTTTGTAGGAAAAATCTTGAATGAGCTGAGGCATTATAGAAACGTAACAAAACACAGAGACTACGCCTAGTACACTGAGTTCCAATCGTTTACAGAAGTTGCACGTATCTGAAAGATATGGAGACCGCACTTGGACTCAGTGCCCCATTTTGAAGTGAGAAAATGTGAAGAGGACCTCCTTGTTAGTATTATGTGATGAGTCTAAACAAAATTAAATACCGGTGAAGCCTCCAGGCAAATAAAAGACTGGTGTTGTGTAATTGCTCTGACTTTCCAATCATTGAATGGCTGCAAGAATGAGCTAGACACTTGTAGAGGTTAAGTTCAGATAGGATACTTGGATGGCTCCACTGAAAGGGCACATGGGAGGTGACTTTTCACCCTCTATCTGGGTGTGATGCTTTACAGCTCATGGAGAGTATCTGTTATCATCTCTTGCGATGCCCACACCAGCGCCACCTCAAGGGAGGCAAGTTAGGGTCGTGACCCATATTTTACACTGGAGGGCGTAGAAACCTCGCGTGAGTAAGCAACTGTCCCTGACTCACAACACTGCTATGTGATAGATCGGGTACCACTATTTGGTTGATGTCCTGGGCATAGTGATCAGAGACCCTGAGACAACTGAGATCATGCCTGGGACCCCTGAACAACATCAACCTTCAAGTCTCCATGCCCCATGGTTTCTGCAAGGGAGAGATGATGCCCGGGAGCAGGTGGTGCAGCCATGAGGAGTCCAAATCCACAACACAGCCCCGCCTTCCACGTTTCAGTCCATGACCCAAATACAACAATTTTCTCCACACCAAGACCCTCTGAAAGTCAAGGGGAGAACACAATGGTGGCTCTCTGCCCCTAATGACGTCACACACTCAGCTATTTCTCACCCTGTGTCCCCTCACCAGAAAAACACCCTGAGTGACGAGCAGTCTGAGGGCCTCCCACGCCAATAAAGAACATTCTGCCATATGAGAACCAACTCCCATATGACGGCTTTGCCAAAAATAGCTTCCATTTAATTCACCTACTCTGATGAGCAATTCATGTACCTGACCCGGGAAAGCGGCCTTCTGCCCTGGTGCATTGGTAATTCATAATTCAATGTATTAAGGCCAAACCTCCACTATCTGCTGACGACTGATGTGAGCACCCTTCTGCACGTGCAGTGACTGCATGGGTTCTGAGTGTCCACATCCCTGCCGAAGACTTCCCTCACCTCAACACAGGATCCAACTGCCCCTTCATCCCTCCAGAGCTAAGAGGCAAGAAACAATTCCCCATGTCCACTGAGAGAGACACTTCATTAGTCACAGCTTGTGACCTGACCCCAGACCCTCCTAATCTTTCATCCATGTTCATCCCACCCACTCATCGACTGGGTCGCGGCTACCACTCTCCAGGCCAGAAGGCACCCGGAGACACAGGGACCCTGTGTACCTCAACCCATGCCTTCCCACTATGAAAATCAAATGGGAATATTAAATGTGAACCCATTGTGGAAACAGTATTGAAGTTCCTCAAAATATTGCAAATAGATGCACTAATCGCACTTCTGTTTATCCATCCCAAGCAATTGAAATCAGGATCTCCAGGAGGTAACTGCATGGCCCTGATCACTGCTGCTTTGCTCATAAAAACCCATATCAAGAACCAGCCCTACTGTCAATGGACAGAGGAAAGCATAACGAAAATACATTTAATGCAATGTAATTCACCTTGAAAAAGAA
Source organism: Rhinolophus hipposideros (assembly GCF_964194185.1). Classification (NCBI taxonomy): domain Eukaryota; kingdom Metazoa; phylum Chordata; class Mammalia; order Chiroptera; family Rhinolophidae; genus Rhinolophus; species Rhinolophus hipposideros. The sequence continues at coordinate 40,368 of NW_027668872.1, read as the reverse complement.
GGGAATCCTGCCATTGGAAGTATCTTGAATCAACCTATTCTATGTGAGACAAGCCATTCTCAGAAATAAACAAATTGAAATACTTTATGATTCCATTGAAATGAGTATGTAAACTAGTCCAACTCATAGAAACAGAACGTACAATGTCCTTGCCGAGAGTGGGGTGGGTATATGGAGTTACTGTGAATGGGCGTACAGTTTCGGCAATGAGAGATGAAGAACATGTAGAGATGGCCTGTACAACTATGTACATATAGGGAACTCTACTGTAGTATATACTTCGGAACGTTCAGAGGTTGGACTTCATGTTGAGTATGTAAAGCACATTAAAAAAAATAAGTGAAAAAGGACAAAAAGGAAACAAACTAAAGAAAGAATAAAAAGAGTGAGAGTGAGAGAGTGGGATAGGGAAAGTGAGGTAGAAGGAATCACATAGAATGAAAGAAGCAATCAAAACAGAAAGTCGTGAAGGAAGGAGTCAGTAAAGTACAAAGGGTCTGGTTGTGCCACAGGCAGATAATGAAGACCACAGAACAGGAGGGAGCTCCACTCTCCGGGTTGTAAAGAAGATGTTGATACAGTGTTTGCTCCAGCAACATGATAGTGTCCTATCGAATCCCCATCCAAGAAACAGCAAAACAACATCTCAAGTGTGGGCAAGGCAGGACACAGGGATACATGTCATACTCCTTCTCCTGACCTTGAAACCTCCACCTGAGCACCACGTGAGCTGGGTGCCTTGCCCGTGTCCTCCTCTGCTACTCTGAATTGTTGTCATCGTTATGTCCTGGAAAAGCTCTCAGAGCTTACTAACACATCTATCCCACTCGGCGGCTCTTGATTAAGTCTTGAGGCCCAGCTGTTGGTGATAATCGTGTTAACATGTCATCCTACATCAGGGTTCCCTTCAGCACAAGGGGTAAACTATCATGGAGATTGAAGGAGACTGCTAGGATAAACTTTTCCCTAGTAGGAAGTTCCAGGGGTAAACAAGTGACATTTTATATTCAAGCTGTCTCATTCTTTTCGGCTTGTAGGCAAAAGACTGAAACCTAAATGATAATCAAATTTTCCTAAAATACGTCTTAATCAGAGTAGTCCTGCTACAAACAACACTCAAACTTAATTTGTCTCAACATATATATATATATATATATATATATATATATATATATATATATATATATGTGTGTGTACGTATCCTTAAAATTCATCCGTTGACTTGATTTTTCCCAAAGCCCTTCCAAAGAAACCATGACCAATTTTCTCCCCGAGTGTTCTAGAGGGATACGAGTGGCCATGCCTTGTCACTTCAATGATTTTCTCTTTCCCTGCCTTGCAATGCACAACCTCTCTCGTCCTCACAGGAAGGGGATTCGGTGCCACCCAGGTGCTGCGTCCTGATGATGACCTCTTGGTTCTTTTTCAATGTACAATGTTTCTTGCCTACATGCGATAATCATAGATGGCATGAGTAATGGGAGGTAGATTTCCGACATGAAAATGGCATTGTGTATTCTTAGCAAGAGTCTGGCAAGTGAACTGTTAGATATCTATCAGAAAGTCACAGTGATTTGTCCCCAACACTAACTGGAGGCAACTCTTAACTCACATTCCTCCAGAACTGGTTGTGGTGTGGAGCTACAATAGGGGCGACCTGCAATAGGACGGAGTCCTGCCCAGTACATCAAATTTTGAGTTGTCAATGCATCTATACTTTTAGAGTTACAAACGTACCGATTAAATCACAGCATCTCAATTTGCGCACAGAAAAAATAATGCGAATTAACATCTGTATAGTTTCCTCATAAAAAATGGGACACTGAATAATTCCTCTTGAATTCACTTAATAAGCATATTTCTACAGTACCTTCCTCTGGGTCCTCTAAGGCATGGACCCTTCGGGCTGGACGGATGTTTCGTCTCCCGGACCTCATCCTCCTGAAGGCACCTGATATTCTCCTCTTCAGGGGACGCCTGTCCTCATCCTGGCCGCAACATCCTGGGAAATGCATGACAAGAGAGAGAATCACTGACTTCTTTCTGGCCACAGACGATAGGGACATTAGAAATAATTTACTCACACTTCCAACTATTGGTGTCTTAGTCACCAGCTGCCCAGATGGCCCTCCTGAAGCAAAGTTGGACCTAGGAACATTGTGCAGTTTGGGGTACGCCTCATATCACCAACAGGTAGATTATGTTGGCAAACACCTTTGTTTAGATGAGACATTCTAGACACACAGCAAAGCCCAGTGAACAGTCTTGTAGCTTGGGCTCCAATCCCATTTAGAAGCCGCACCACTCAAGGAAAGTTACGGAGACCCCTCTGGCCATCAGGGTCTGTTCTGAGATGCGGGAATGTGAGGACGACCTCCTTATTGGTATTCTGTAATGAGGCTAAACACAATACTGGCAAATCCTCCAGAAAAACAAATAGCTGGTGGAATGTAAGTACTCAGAGTGTGTACTCATTGAATGCCAGCAAGACTGAGCTAGATAGACCCATGGTGTGGTTAAATGGAGAGAGGGGATATGGATGGCTCCACAGCAAGGGAGGGAGGGAGGTGACTTCTCTTCCTTTACAAGGGCGTGATGCTTCATAGCTCACAGACAGTATCCGTTATCATCTCCTGTGATGACAACAGCTGCCCTACGTCAGGAGAGGCAAAGCAGGGCTTTGACCCATATTTTACGGCAAACGGCACAAGCATTTAGAGATTCAGTGGGTCACCCAGACTCGCAACACTGCTGTGTGTGGGATCTGGAAGTAGTGGTTGGTGTCCAGAGCACAGAAATCACACCCCCTGAGTCACCTGAGATCCTGGACCCCTGAACCACACCAACCCTCCCTTCCTCCTGCCTAAAGTTTCAGTGGGAGGCAGCTGATGTCCTGGACGAGGTGACAGAACTACGCACAGTCCACATTCATCACACAGCCCTGCCTTCCCCATTTGAGCCCTGACACAGATACAGCAGTTTCCCTGAAACAAAGCCCCTCTGAAGGACCAGGGAAAGTCCGCACGTTGGGCCATCCTTCCTCAGTGTCTTCACACTATCAGTGTTCCACACAAAGCTTTCCCCATGATCAGTGACCACGCTGAGGGGCCAGAGGTCTGTGCGCCTCCCAAGCCAGCTCAGAACATTCTGGGTCGACGGCCATGTGACCACTTGGCCAAAAACTAGCTTCCCTTTAAGTGACCTACTCTGGATGAGCAGTTCATGCACATGACCCAGGAAAGTAGCCGTCTGTGCTGGTGCTTTGGTAGGTAGTTCAATGAATTACGGCTCAGACCTGCACTGTGTGCAGACTACTGATGTGAGCACTCGTCTGCGCAGCCTGAACTCGGGCCTGACTTAGAGCGAGAAGAGGCAGCACCAGCTCTGAGTGTCCCCTTCCCGCCCAGGGACCCCCTCACTACATCACAGCCTCTACAACCGCCTCATCCCACCCGACCCGGAAGAAGCAGGGGGCAGAGTCCCGTTCCTCTGAGAGGGACTCTTACTTAGTCATAGCCAGTGACCCTCCCTGAGAACTACCCAGACCCTCGTAATCCTAGTTCTTTGCACCCACTCGAGGCAAGGGCATGTCGCACTGACCTCCCAGGGAGAACCCACACAGACATGTCCCCTGTGCACTTCAACCCATGGATTCCCACCATGTTGTGTCCTTCTATTCTTAAAACCTCTGGACTAAGACTGCTGATGTCAGGTGTTGGATTTTACAACTACAGTCAGAGGAGTTGCCCTGACCCCGACCCAGTGAAAGGGGCATGTCTGTGCCTGCGCTTGATCTATTCCCTTGAAGAACGAGTGCAAAACTGGCACTAGGAAATGCTCCACTTTTCTAAGTTTAGGAAAATAAATGTCAGCCCTCTGGTTGGAAGAATCAGAAATGCAAATTAAGTGATACAAGTAAACTACAGATGAATTTATCACTCCACAGACAAATTGGGAATGGTGGAAAGGACTTAACAAAATGAGGAAAATATTTGCAGTCAAAGGTGAGCAGCCTGCTGAAGGAGCAGCATTCAGGCGATCAGTGGAAACGTACCTCCACAGCAGTTGAGATTTCCCATCGCTAGGATCTGAGGTGTGAGAGCCTAAGAAGGTCTCACCTCTTTCCTCTCAGTACACAGAGTGACAGTTGGAAGGGAAGGCAGTTGGGCATCATCATGTTACCATGGTGACCCGTCCTCATAGAACTTTCAGGGAGACCACTGTCTACACTAGCACAGGGGCCCAACTTCTGCTTTCTAGACTAGTGTGTGTTGACATGAACACATGTGGCATTTAAGAGTGCATGTTTGGTTTCAAACACTGAATCCCCTCATTATTATGCATGTCATGGAAATAGGTTACACGAGAAAAATGACCTGCCCACCTAAAATATTTGATAGTGGAAATTACAGGGTGAACACGAACAAGGCCAACATGTTGATAATCACAATTAATTCCATTCATGTTTGATATATGACTCTCAACCATTTTCACTATTCCTGAGACTCCAGACTTTCTAGAAAGAACAGCTTGAAATCAGTTCCACATAAAAAGCAGAAGTGATAGGAACTCAGTTTTAAAGTCATCTTTCTGTCTAAGCATATAACTATGAAATTATATAAATCCTTGCCTCATTCTTTATGCATATTCCTTATTTTTCTCTGCATGCAACTAAATCTATATACTTATTCATGTCTCCATCTCTGCCAATTCTCTGAACAGTTTCCTGACATTCTGCGTTTTCAAGAGTGGCTATTCACAGAGTAATTCAGAAAAACGAATCACTATATTTTACCAGTGGGTTGGGTGAATATATATAATTGATGCCTTTCCAAATGAATTTTACCTAACTCAAAACTCTAGAGGTCAAGTTGTGTTTTGTCTCTTAATGCAACACCTAATCACAATCTTACAATGTGGCCATGCACACTTGCTACAGCAAGGTATGTATCAGACCCCCAAATTTGGAACAAGAGACAATTTTAGGATAACGATGAAAGTATTGCATATTTCAAACAAAGTGGATACCCTTCACGGTGTGAAAGGCTGTAGTCCAAATCATTGCTGATTCAGGGCTAATTTCTAGAAATAAAAAATAAAATGGGTGGCAACGGGTCACTAATGAGGTATAAAACCTGCATTAACATACACGGTGCCATAGTTTCTCTAAGGATTACCCAAATGAGCAGAGGTGGGAAGAAAGTAATATGGTGTTGTTCTAAAGGAAGAATTTTGATTGTCTCTGCTTGAAAACAACGTGTGCCTGTGTGTATGCGCACCCACAGACAGAAACCGGAGGAGGAAACGAAGACTTGGACTTGCTGATGACGGGGCATATGCCCCTGCAATTATTGGGCTTTCAAGACAGAAATGCTTGTTGGTCATCTAGCGGGAAAAAAGCCAGTGACCTGTAAGGGAAATAAAATTAGAATCTCATCCACCATCTTGTACTAATTGGTACAAGAAGACAATGGAACGTTATAGTTAGTGAAGAACAGTGAGCCAGGATCTTGTACTCAGTTAGAGGAGCTCATGGGTATGGAAGGCACTGACGGCCACACCTGCATGAACGACCCCAGATAATATTATTGTTTGCCGGAACCCCCTTCCAGGAGAATGAAAAACGTCAGAAAATAAAATTCCTAGAAAGATAATGGCATAAGGACATGTGGTAAGTATTAAATTTGAGGTTACTTTTTTGAAGGAACACTAAGTGAGGCTGATGGGAGAGATGGCGTGACTTGCTTAGGGTCACTGAAGTGACCGGGTGTAATAATTCATTAAGTTCTAACAGGTTTGGTATGCTTTTCTATGGATGTGTTTTATTTATATAAAATATTTGAAAGGAAATCGTAGTAAATAAATACATTCATGTAAAAGTCTCTAGATGTAAACATAAAACATAGACCTAAATCTATACATTCAGGGATGAATTAACCACCACTATATGTGCTGGGCTGGGAGAAGAGAAACAGGAAGGGGGCTCCTGTTCCTTGGCCTCATGGAATCCCCTGACGTTGTGCCAACTCCACCCCTCTGAGACTCAGGCCGAGGCCCCAGGTCTCGGCCTGCACAGGTATTGATGCCAGCTATGCAAGGAGAACACGGCTACTGGACTGCTGGGGAGTCACAGAGACGGAGGAGGGAACCTGGTGAGGGTGTGTGGGACCCAGGAGGATCCGCACACCCTGGAGAAGTGCCCATGGGCCCTGATTTCCCCAGGGGTCAGGTTCACGGGGCACTGAGGCCTGTGTGCTGCTCTCGGCTGAGGGTGAGGTCTCTGGCCTGGACTGTCTATAAATGTCTGACAGGAGCGAACTGAACCTGGATATTTAGCCAGGCCGGCTTCAGGTGACTGGTCCCCTGCTCAGTGAGACTGATGAAGAAGAAAGAGGGGGACTCCAGGTCTCCAGGAAGGAAAGACCAAGTACAGCCCCTCCCATGCTCTGTGAAGAGCAGGAGGCCCAATGACAGGTGGGAGTGGTGACCCTGCCCCTCCACCCACACTCAAAGCCACCCATCATGAGAGCAGCACAGTAAATGTGGACAGGCTCCTGGAATACTTCCCTTTTCCTTTTTTAAATATGAGTCTTTTTAGACTGGCTATCATCAGCAAGACAAATAATAACAAGTGGAGAAAAAGGAACCCTCCTACACTGTTGGTGGGAATGGGAATCCTTTTTTGTGTCTTTTAACATCCTGAAGCTTTCTCTGTGCCTTGCAATATAAATACAATGATGCTGTGGTAATAATAATATTAATAATTATTTTATTAGAAAAGAAATTTTGGCTTAGTGTAGTCTGAAGTGAAAAGATCACAGATGACACAGCTGTTTTAAATGTGATGAAACCAATTGTACTCGTTATACAGACTTCAATATTGGAAAAGAAAAAAAAGAACATAGGCAGATTGTAATCAAATCCTTACCACATCCTAAAAGAACACTGCCCTGAGTTTTCAATGTTTTTGTCTTTTGATTGATTTGTTACATATATGTAAAAATCCAATAGACACTCAACCTGAAAAATGGTGCTGTGAGGCGACCCTGGCTCTCCACAGGCCTTTACAGAGGCTGAGAGGTCCCCACTGGTTGGCCTCATGTATATTTGCACATACAGTTACAATGAACCTACCCCACAATGAACAACCAGTTTAGATTTTCACATGCAGAGTCTCCCTCCTCCTACCGGAAGTGGTCTTTGATGACTTGCTGGTTCAATATACCAAGTCCGGCATCAGCAGGATCAAAACATATAAAGGAATTAATCTTTGGCCAATTATCTAACTGCACCTCCCACTCTCATACTTGATTTTCCCAGAGCCGTCACCTTACCTGCTTGACAACCCGATTGCTCCTTGTCCTTCACCTGCGCTGTGCATTCCTGTGACTCAGATCCTTCGTGTTGACATTTGGTCAGGGCTAACTCCATCCCTGCTCCCAGTTCCGTTTCCTAGGGCCCCATGCTTGAGCTTTAATGCTCTGCCCTTGACATCTTGAAATTTGAATTTGTGTTTGTTAAATGAAGTCAGGAGGGAGCCAGATGGGACAATGGAACATGAACTGGAAATGTGGACACTTGGCTGACATGCCGTCTCTCTGCCATGACTCCAGAGTACCTTCGCCGCAGCCCGACTCCCATTCCCTGGGGCCCGCACCCTGCTTGGCCTTCTCTCTCGCTTCTTTACACACACAATGATGGCTGCTGCTCTCCACCCCTGACAGAGTCCTGGATACGAGTGTGGGGAGGGCTGAGTTAGGTACCAGCATTACACAGCATCTCACTGCAAGGACTGGTGTTCTGTCCACATAGGCTGGAAGCACCACCCTGCATCTGGTGGGCAACCATCCAGAGGTAGCTTCTTGAATGCCATGAGCCTCTCACCCACCCCCACTCAAATAACTAATGTGCCCTGGTGCAGAGGTTCAAATCCTTAGGAGCCATCCATCCACCATGGGTAGCGACAATGGGCTCGTGAGAAAACTCCTGGCTCACATTCCTCACACCCCTCCCCTAGCTGGGGTGAGGAACGTCATTTTGGTGGCTGGAAGGACTAATGCGTTTGTGAGGGTTTGCACTGGCCTTGAAATTACCTTTCTACCTGGATCTTTCAGTCAACTTCTTGCCTGGAGGGATCCTTTGTTCTCCTTCCAACGCTCTGGATTCTGACCTGTGATTTTTCTCTTCTGTCCTGCCGGGTGCACCCTTCAAGATCAGACACAAGATATAAATTGTTTAATTTTGCTGGTTCTGCATAAAAGTTAAATGCTCTGATATTTGCATTTAAAACCGGCATGATTTTAGATGAACCAGGAGCAATAAAAATTCATCCTAGTAGTTTAAAATGTGAATCTTTATTCACTCAGAACAACATTAAATAGCAAACATAAAACACTATACGTCAAGATAGCGAGGCCATAGAAGAAAGACAAAGATTCATGCATACTTTTAATGACACTATTTTTTATGGGTTTTAGAGAAGTAACTCCACAATTTATATTTGTTCTCGACCCTGTAAATTACATAGTTGGTCCTTATGGTGTTCAATCCTGAAGTTACATTTTTAATGTTATGTGCTGCTTTGATATCTAGTAAAACTGGGAGGGACTCAATTGTTTTAACTTAAACGAGTTCTCTTCCCTATTCTGCTCCAATGGATAGGGTCCCAAACAACCCCGTCAATGCACGGGGCCGGACACCGTTCCTGCTTATCCCTGAGTAGATTTCCCTGCCAGTCTGTGGACTTATTCACACAAGCCAATCACATCTTCCTGCAGGAACCAGGGAGCGTTCTTCCTCTAGTACTGCAAAGCCTGCCCTCCACAGCCCCTGTTCACTCCATTCCCAAGTACAATTCCTGTGGGACCTGCATGGCACGCAATACCTTCTACCCAGCTGTGCATGCGACTCTTAAACTGTTGTTATCTCATGTTTCTAGTGTCCACTGTCATGCGCTCATTCATGCTTATAACGTTAGTCTAGAAATCTCTCCCTCACGAATGGAGCGAAGAAGTGCCAAGCACAACTGCCTGCTTTTGGTGTACAACAGAAATCATCTTTCAGCTTAGCTTCTAGTCACTGACCGTGTTAGTTTTCTATTGCAGTCTAACAAATTAGCTCCAAATCTAGTGGTTTGAACAACAAAAGTTTTTTAACTCCCAGGGTCTGTGCTCAAGAACCTGGGTGTGGATTAGTTGTGTAACTCTGGTTGAAGATTTTTCAAACTACTGTCCAGGACTGAGGATTCATCTGGGGTTCCGCATGGGTGGATCCACTTCCAAATCCTCTCACACGGCTAGGGACTGGCTTTATCCCCCGCAGCACGTCTCTCAGTGCCTCTCCCTCCCCAGGGCTGCCTCACGTAAGGGCAGCCTGGTTCTCCTAGGGCAAGAAACCTGAGAGAACAAGAGAGAGGGGGAAAAATCCGAGATTGAAGGTGAAGTCCTTTAAAATCGAACCTCAGAAGTGACATCCTATCATCTGTACAGTATTTTTGTTAGAAGCAAGTTGCTAAATCACATGGTGGGAACTGTTTATATTAGGAGGTTAGGATCACTGGGGGCCATGTTAGTGGCTACTTACCACAGTCACCTCCCCGGTTCCCAATGATTCACGTCTCTCCTACAGGCAAAATATACTCTCTCCCTTCTAAGGTTTCTGGGCTAGTTTCCTACGGCTGCTGTAACAAAATGCTACAAAATGGATGCCTTAAAACAACAGAAATGCATTATTTTGTAGTTAGGGAGGCTAGAAGTCTGAATCAATGTGTTGGCAGGGCCATGTTGCCTCTAATGCTTCTAGAGGAATATCCCTCCTTTCCTCTCCTACTTTCCGGTAGCCTGAGATGTTCCTTGGTTATGACAGCATAACTCTTACTGCCCCCATGGCTGTCTTCTCTTTGTGTGTCTCCTTGTTTTCACATGCATTTTCCTCTCAGTGTTTCTTTTCTTCTTATAAAGACGCCACTCAGACCGAATCAAGGGCCCACCCTGTCCCAGCCTAACCTCATCTTAACTAATTACGTTTACAATAAGATCACATTCTGAGGTACTAGGGGTACAACATACCTCTAGGAAATACATTCAACCAATAAGATGTCCAAATATACTTTAATATTATGAAAAAAGTTTTCTTATTTTAAAAGCTTTTTTAAATTTGTCTTATATAAATTAACACATTTTACTAAATCCAACAGATAAAAATAAGGAAATATATAATAAATGTATAACTTACGAACAAACTAATAATGTAACGCCAATCAATGACAAATACATTCCAGAAGAGTTCTTGAAACTTACATGTAGATGTATCCTATATCAATATCTGGCAATCCATAATAGAAGGGAGGAATACTAACATAAACATATTCATAGTTGATTGAGAGAAAGTGGATGTTGATTCTAAACACAAATTCACACTTGACTTTTATTGAGAAGCTTTTAAAAGATAGAATAAACATTTACATATGCAGATCTAATAAGCGAATTTATTTAGGCTTTGGTTCAGCTAAGAATGTGTTCCGATTTAAGTAACAGAAAATCTAACTTGCAATAGCTTAAAAAAACAAGTATTCTTTTTCCTCACATAACACAAAATCTAGGAGTTAACATAATTTGCATAAATTCAGCCTATCAAAGATGCCAGACTGGGTCTCGCAGGGCATTGTCCCATACAAAGCTTTTAGGAATAGACGGCTTTATTCTGCACGCTTGTTACTTTTGTTCACAAGACAACTTTTCTGCTGCAAAATATATATTCATTTTCAAGACAGAATGACAGAGAAAAGAGGGCAGTGCCATCTATGTCTGCCTTGTTTTTGGAGGACAAGCAAAAGAAAGACACACTTTCTAAAAAGCTCTCACTGAAAAATAGGTATGTCTCAGGGGCCAGAGTGAGTTACATGGTCACTAGACTCACGGAACTGAAGTGGCAAATGGCCACCGTCTTCACGGTAGAGATCAGTATTCAGTGAAAGTGTTGATTTCACTAACTCTATTCTCTAATATTTAAAACAAATTTATTTCAGTACAAATGAAATGAAGAATAAAAAAACAAACCAAAAAATCTCTAATTCAAAAAAGTGACTTTTTGACATATTAAGCAATTCGTACTAATGCAAATGTCATCAGTGGTTAACCTTGCATGATAGAAAGAAGTCACTGTTACCTGCCTCAATGTCTTGTACAACACTTTCCTGTAAGGAATATCTAGGTACTATTACATTCCTAGAAAAATCTCAGACATTAGCTCTGAGGAGAACCTCAATGAGAGACAAAAGATGTTCAAATAAAGCTTCGACCTCTTTGGCAAAGGAGAAAAGTTGAGAATCTATTTTTGGCATATCATTGGGTCCAGGAAGAAAGTGGTGTCATGGAACACTAAGTCCCCATGAGGCCGAGAACCCATCAATATTTCAAGTTTAGAATGTGACTGAAGTTCAACAAGACAGAGTGACTGAGGATGATTTAGTCTCTCTCTCTCTTTTTCTTTTTTTTTTTTGAGAGAGACATTAAGCATGTTTTCGTTTGGAATAGCAAGGTTTAAATTATATTACGCAGGATGATGTTATTGCTGTATTTTTTTTAAGATTTGAGTTCCTGAATAGTTTAATTGGTTAGAGTGGCTATGATTGATTGGTACTCTGTCCCCTGTCCATCTTGCATCTAGTGAACTCCCCGTCACATACAGGGTGAAAATCTGAAAACTTCCTATCTTGGGTTCTTTGCAATTGGCATCCTTGATACTAAATTGTGTTTTATCTCTAAGAAGCAGCGACTAAAGTTTGAGATGACCGAACTCTCAATTTTCTGTTGCTTTTTTCTATGTCTGCAGGCCATTGGATGGATTCACTTATTCCATATTCATACATGTCCAGGGGTAATTGCAGTCGTGGTGGTGGTGACATGTTATACAATGACATTCTCATTGTTGGAGAGCAACTACACAATGGTATGAATTATTTTCACAAGATTTCTGGTGACAGCCTCTGGAGAATATTCCTCCAATGCTTTCAATAATTTTATAACCACTGAGTTCTTACATTAGATGTCTTTTGCTCCTTAATATTCTTTGGATGGTTTAGGTTTCAGTTACTGAATCCTGACGGATCCAGTTTAAGTATGCGTGTTGACATCATGGTCATAACAACTGCAGAATATAAACAGAATGTATATGATTCGAGGCAATGAATGTGAGAAAACAAAATGAGAAAAACCGCTCAATTGAAAAGAAGACAAGAAAAGAAAGGAAATATAAGAAACAGTACAAATAAGTTCAAAATTTGAGTATACAGAAAGGTCTAAATGCAATGCTATTTAAAATAATGGTAAATACACAGAATTCTAGATTTACTAAATTTACATTAACAGAATAGAGTAAGGAAAATCCAACTACATGCTGTTTACAAAAGAACTAAATATAATTAAGAATATGTGTCATTAAAATATGAGCAAAATATGTCACATAAACACCAACCAAGTGAAAATTTTTCTAGCTGATCCTTTATGCTGCCACACATATTTAATATATATATATATATATAAATCAAAAGTTGATAGAAATACATGAATAAATTAAGAAATACATAAATATATCGAGTGATTTGAAGATAACTTTCATACCTAATTAACTCCTTGGACATACATATTAGCATATGCACAAAAACATCCACAAGTGGCATTTACAGTCAAAGAACATAATTGACACAATAAATTTAATGGACTCCTAAAAATACATTTTAATACACATTTGATAAAGTTAAAAAATGAATGAATCGTTCATAAAAGTAGTCAAAAAGCTCCCTGCCTCCCCACAAACAGACAACAAAACTCCAAACCCATCAGTATCAGGGAGAAAGCAGTTTGATTAAGTTAGAGGTAAGATCTGTCTTCATTCTGTTAACATAGTATCCCCTATGGAGGCCTAGCACAATTTGTTGAAGACACTATGCTTTTTCCATCGCATGATCTCACCACTCTTATCATATTATAGTTGACATAGATGTTTAGGTTTATTTCTGTACTGTCAATTATATTCCATTAATCTATATTTATATCCTTGTGCCAGTATCAAACTGTCAGTCCAAGTTGATGCCTGAAACTTCGGATAATGCCAAACCCTAAATGTACAACGTTTTTTCTTACACATATTATATATACCTATGATAAAATTTAATTTAGAAAGTAGGCACAGTAAGGGATGAACAACAACTGATAATAAATTACAATTATAACAATATACTGTAATAAAGTTATGTGAATGTGGTCTCTATCTCAAATTATCTTATTTCACAAATTTTTTTTAATACCGTAGATCTTACTTACCTGAGTATATGGCTTTTATTCCCCTTATTAAATCAAGAACTTGCACCTTTTCACTTAAAGGAAGCATTTTACCACTTTTCTTTGGCCTATCTGAATTGCCAGCATTACTAATCTTGCACGTTGGGGGCATTCAGTAAAACAAGGGTGACTTGAACACAAGCACTGCCATACCATGAGGGTCCATCTAATAATTGAGGTGGCTAAGTGAGTAATGGGGGGGGTGTGGGAAACCGTGCTGACGCGCTAGCAGGTGTTGTTCTGTGAAATGTTGAACCTTTGACTTCCTTGAGTGGTCTGTGCTCCCAGCAAGGCAAAACTTGCTACTTTGAGAACACAGAACCAGACAAGGTCAGGAAGTGCGGAGCTGGCCGAAAAACAGGCCCTTGTGTATCCAAACATTGTAACTATTAGATTGCAGACAGTTCTGTTACTTTTTGATGCCCAGAGTATATAAGCTGCCAAAATAAACTTGGGGTGAGGCATTCTACTTAGAACTGCGGCAGTCTACTTAGAATTGCCTGCCCTCCGGATCCCATCTTTGTCTCTCTTCTTTTTTCTCAATCCTCACTCCCCACTTCAGGGACTGTTCCTCGCCTTGGCAGGCACCGACAGGGGGGTATTGTATACAGTGTGATGAACAAAGGGGTGGTTCACATCCTGGGCAGCATGTGTTGGAGTGGGACAGCATGAGATTTAATCACACTACTCAGAATGGCCTGCAATTTAGAACTTATGAATTGTTAATTTCTGGGATTTTCCATTTAATGTTTTGCTACCAGGGTTTACTGCAGGTAACTGAACCTGTGGAAAGTGAAACTGTGTGTGTGTGTGTGTGTGTGTGTGTGTGTGTGTGTGTGTGTGTCTGTGTGGGGGGGGCATGCTACCATTGTTTTATAGTAAATTTTGAAATTGGGGAGTTTGAGTCCTCCTACTTTATTCTTCTTTTTCAGGATTGATTTGGCTATGCTGGGTCCCTTGCAATTCCGAATGGATTTTAGAATCAGCTTGTCAATTTCCGCCAAAAGAATTAGCTGGGATTCTTAGAAAGATTCCTGTTGAATTTGTTGATTAGGTTGTGTAAGGCTTGCTGCGCGACAGTGAAGCTAAGAGAGTCAGGCAGGTGGAGAAAAGTGAGGGCTTTATTCTGCGCTCCCGGGCGGGCGAGGTGCAGCGGTCCGCAGACGGGGCCGGTGAAGTGGCTCCCAGGGCAGAGGAGGGAGGCAGATATGCGATTTGGGGGAGGGGGTTGGCTGAGTGAGGTGGGAGATGAGCAGGCCCCCACCCCCAGCGCAGATAGGGCCCCAGCGGCTGTGTCTGGAGTTGTTTATTGCACCAAGGTCTGCTGCCTCTTCTGGGAAATGCCAGGGGCCCCAGTTTCCATCATGAGAGGAGGGGTCTGACTTGGCAGAGGGGTATGACTTTGCTCCCGGCCGCTTTGACCATGCCCCTAGCTGAGCTCACAGGTTGAGGAATATGGCCATGTTAACAGTGTTCAGACCAAAATCGTGGAATATTTTCCCTATTAGATTGTCTTTAATTTGTTTCCACCAGTTTTGCAGTTTTTAGAGAATAAGTTTGGCTCTTATTTTGTTAAATATATTCCTAAGTATTCTATTATTTTTGATGCTGTTGCAAATTGAGTTGAAGTATGCAGAAATGCAATTGATTTTTATATATTGATCTTGAATACTGCAAATCTGCTGACTTATACATGCAAATACAGCTGGGCCTTGGTCAGAGTTGTTTCCTTATAACTTGGGTGACTTGTGGTAGGAAGGCACCTCTTGTTTATACCAGTCAGCCTGTGGTAGAATTGGTTTCCTTACATGTGGTTTCACTTAAAGTCGTAAAACCTACCCATGATGTTAAGTGAGGACTTACTGTAGTTCTTAAGCGGAATTCTTATAATGTCGTATACTGCAAGGTTATGTAATCTGTGAATAGAGGGCATATTGCTTTTGTCTTTCCAATATGAATGGCTTTTATTTCCATGTCTTACCTAATTGCTCTGGATAAAATATTCAGTACAATATTGAATAGAACTGGCCACAGTTGTCATCCTTTCGGGTTCACTGTCTTAGGAAGAAAGTATCCAGGCTTTCACTCATAAATATCATGCTAGTTATGGCTGTTCTATAGATGCTCTTTTCATCTAGCTGACCATGCCCCTAGCTGATAATTTAGAGAATTATCTTACATGCTTAGTTGGTTTAGGTATTTTTGTTGTTGTTGTTGTTGTTTGTTTTTGGTTTTTGTTTGTTTTTGTTTTTCATGAAAAGGCATTGAATTTTATGAAATGCTTTTACTGAAGTTGTAGCAATGATCATGATAGTGTATTTTACTCAATTAATATGATCAATTACATTAATTGATGTTTGAGTTTTAAATCAACTTTGTATTTCTGGGATATCTCACATGGCCATGGAATATGCTTTTTTCTGGATTTTGCTGAATATGATTTGCTAGTATTTTGCTGAGGATTTTTACATCCACATTCATAAGAAATATTAGCCTTTAGGTATATTTTCTTTTGATGTGTTTTGTTTTGGAATCAGTGTAACACTGGCCTCATAAGATGAGTTGAGATATGTTTCCTCTTCTACCTTTTGGAATAGTATGTGAAGAATTGGCATTAATTCTTTAACCTTTGGTAGAATTCAGTAGTGAGAACTTCTGGGCATTTCTTTCTTTATGAGTCATTTTTTGTTACCTATTCATATCTTTACTTAATCGGTTTGTTTATTTCTTCTTGAGTCAACTTTGTTAGTTTGTGTCTGTCTAGAAATTATTATTTCATCTAAGTTACCTTATTTGTTAGTGTACACTTTTTCATAGCATTCCTTTATTATCTTTGTATTTCTGTAAGTTCAGTAGTAATGCCCCCTTTTATATTTATGATTCTAGAATTGAGTCTTCTCTCTTTTTCTCTTGATCAATATAGCTAAATGTTTATCAATTTTGCTGACATTTTTAAAGAATCAACTTTGGTTTTATTGATTTTTCTCTATTATTTTTCTCTTCTCTCTTACACTAATTTCTGCCCTAATATATGTTACTTTCTTCACAATTTCTTTAGGTTTAGTTTGTTCCTCTCTTTTCAGCATTTGAGGTTGAAAGTTTAGATTATTGACTCGAGATATTTCTTTTTCTTAATATAGATATTTTATAGCTGTATATTTTCCTCTAAGTACTGCTTTAGATGCATCAAAAAACTTTATTTATTTTGTCTTTAGTTTTATTCCTTTCAAAATATTTTTGGATTTCCTTTTTGGTTTATTTTTTGACCCATTAGTATTTATGTGTGTTGTTCTGCTGCTAGTTCTGCTTTTATTCCATATTGTCAGAAAACATACTTTGTTTTATTTCTTTTCTTTTAAATTTATTTTCATTTGTTTTATGGCCTAGCTCATGGTGTATTCTAGAGAATGTGCCTTGGGTACCTGAAATGAATGTCTAACCTGCTATTGATGTATTGTTAGATCTATAGATGTCTGTTGGTTCTGGTTGGTTTACAGTGTTGTTTATGTCTTCAATTTTCTTGTTGCTCTTCAGTCTCATACATCTATCCATTACTGAATGGGAGGTATTGAAGTTCCCAACTATGATTATTGAACTGTTTAGTTCTCTCTCCTTTCTGTCAGTTACTGCTTCATGTATTTTGGTGTTCTACTATTAGATCTCATATATATAATTATATCATTGTAATTCTTCTATCTTCCTGATGGATTGATTCTTTTATTATGATGAAATGTTCATTGCTTTCTCTGGTAACCTCTTTTTTTGTTTTAAAGTCTATATTGTCTGATATTAATATCAGACAATACTCCAGTTTTCTTGTAGGTGCTATTTCCATGATTTATCTCCTTTCGTCCTTTAATTTTAAATTTATTTGTATCTGATATTAATATCAGACAATACTCCAGTTTTCTGGTAGGTGCTATTTCCATGATTTATCTCCTTTCGTCCTTTAATTTTAAATTTATTTGTATCTTTGAATCTAAATTGTGTCCCCTATAAAGATCACATAGAGCATGCTTTTTTCATTTTAATTCAATATGACAATCTCTGTCTTATGACAGTGATTGCCTAATGTACTCACATGTAATGTTTTCATTGAAATAGCGGGAAACATCTTCCATTCTATTTTAGGTTTCTATGTTTCATGTCTTACTCTATTCCTCATTTATGGATTTTTTTGCATTAACTGAATATTTTTATTGTAGTATTTTAATTTATTTAATGATTATTCACTATACTTTTCTAATTTTTTCCCCCAGTGGTTGCTTTAGGGATTACCACATACATCTTAACTTATCAGAATCAGTTTCAGATTTATACTAGCCAAATTCCAGGAGATTCACAGATGTGATTCTATATAACGTCATTCCCTTCTCTCTCTCTCTCTGTCTCTCTCTCTCTCTCTCTCTGTCTCTCTCTCTCTGTCTCTGTCTCTCTCTCTTATTGTTTTTATAAGTTATACCTGTTAATGTTACATATTTTTAAATAATACAATGTTATATTTGCTACTTTACCATTTATATTGATTTTCCTAGCCAATACAGCCTTGCTCCCACTCATGTTGTTTGTGCTATTACTGCAAATATATTATACATGTTACATTTGTATATGTTACAGGCCAAACAATACGTTATGGACGTACTATTTCATACAATCGCTTTTCAAATCTATTAGAAGAAGAAAAGAGAAAATATGCATGCCTTTAAATTGTTTTATATAATTATATTATTACCTTGACAGGTGCCCTTTGTCTTTTTCCTGTGGATTTTAACATCTGGGGTTACTTGCTTTTAACCTAAAGAACTTCTTTCAATATTTGTTGTATGGAAGGTCTACTAGCAAAAATCCTCTCAGCTTTTGTTTATCTTGGAAAGAAAGCCTTTATTTTATCTTCATTTTTGGAACACAATTTTGCTCCATTTATGATTTTGGGTTGACAGTTTTTTCTTTGAGCACTTAAAATTTGTTATCTCACTGTTTTCTGGCTGCCAATGTTCACACTGAGGATTCTGCTGTGAATTTTACTGTGCTTCCCCTGTAAGTGATGAGCCAGTTTTTTCATGGCTTGTAAGATATTCCTTTCATTTGATTTTTAGCATTTTTACTATGATGTGCCTGTTTGTGAACTTCTTTGTGTTTATTCTATTTGAAGTTCATTGAGCTTTCTGGATATGTAATTTATTGTTTTTCCATAAATGAGAGAAGTTTTCAGACATCATTTCTTTGAATACTTGTGTTGTTTCTTTCTCTTCTCTCACATTGGTGCTCTCAGTATGCAGATGTTGGTGGGTTTAATAGTGTTTTACATTTTTCGGAAGCTCTTCAGTTTTCTCCATTTTTTCCTGCTCTTTGACTTGCATAATCTATATTGATCAGTCTCCAGGACTGCAATATTCTTTCTGCTTCAAGTTCAGCTCTCCTGTTGAGGTCCTTGAGTGAATTTTTAAAATTTCAGTTATTGTATTTTTTAACTCCAGAATTTACATCTGTAATAGTTTTAAATAATTTCTATCTTTTTACTGATATACTTTAGTTGATGCAACTTGTTATCATACCTTCCTTTACTTGCTTAATTTTGATTTTCCTTATAAACGTTACGACCATGTTTACAATGGCTATTTTTAAGTACTTTTCTGATAAATCTGACATCTGGTAATTCTCATGGGCAATTTTTGTTTTGTCTGATTTTTTTCCCAGTGTTTGGGTTATACTTTCCTATTTGTTTGTAGTAATTTTTGTTGGAAACTGAAAACTTTACATATTACAGCAAGTGTAGGTAAGTGTCCTCCCTTCCAGGGCTTGTTGTTGTTATTGGCTTATTCGCGTGTTCAGTACATGTTTGCATTACTTTCGTGAAGCCTATTTTTCCTCCCCCACTGTTAAGCCTCTGTTGTTCCTCCCCAAGGAGGTGCAGCTTTGCATGTACCTACAGTCGCCATAGGATGACGATGGTTTTGGTAGGGAATTTCTGATCTCTCTTTTTTTTTTTTAGTTTTATTTTATTTTATTTTATTTTATTTTATTTTTACATCCCTCACACCGTGAACCCCCCTCCCCCCATCCACCACCACCCCGACCTCACACCGAGCCATCACATTATACAACATTATGTTAAGTGAAATAAGTCAGAAAGAGAAAGACAAGTACCATATGATCTGATCTCTTTTTGTTATTCTGTGAACACACCGAGCTCTTAAACTTCGCTAATTGACTGTTAATTGCACAATTGTTTTAAACAATGTACTGAGGACACAAATATTTTTTACAACCAATCCTATAATATTATGACTCTTGTGAAAGAATAGTTTCGCAGGGCAGTGTTTAATACTTGTTCTGATCCCAGGAGGGTTCCCCCACGAGCAGCCTTATTTCTCAATTCTCTTCTGCAAACTAGACTACCGGCAATTCAGCCTGTGTATTAAGCTCTTTCATCACAACCTCCACTGCTCATGAGGCTTCATTTTATTCAGACTCAATTTCAAATGAAGTCAGGTGTTGGGAAGAGATTAGGAGCTGTTTATTGACTTGCTTCTCCCCCAAGAAAAATCCCTTAGGCCCTTGCTCTGGATCTGTGGTTGGGCACAACTGCAAGATTTTCTCTGAGTGAAGAAAGAGTGAAACCCTGCTCTCGGCGCTTAACATTCAATGGAGGGTGGGGTAGCATCTGGAAGACCTATTAGCTTGCATCTTCTGGATTTGAAGCAGAAGCTAAGACCGGGGTGACCAGGGCCCCAGTCTCCTTAGCTCACTGCACAGTAGAATTCAATGGAATAGGGGACTCCGTTTGTCACCCACACTTGGCTAAGACATCCTGAGCCACAGATGGGGGCCAGAATGAGAAAAGCTGGTGTCCTGCTCCTTTAGAAAGAAATCCCTTCACCTGCGAACTGTGGTAGGGGAGGGGCCCTGTGTCCTGTCAGCAGCAGTCTGCTGTGGAGGACATGTCTCACCCAGCTGGGAGTGGGGAGGCGGGGACATTCGTGATTCAAACAGCACAGGCTCTTAACTTTCACATCTAATTTATGTACATTTTATTTTATTTTATTTTATTTTATTTTATTAATTAATTATTTTAATTTATTTATTGGGGTGACAATTGTTAATGAAATTACATAATTTCAGGTGTACAATTCTGTATTACATCATCAATATATCCCATTGTGGGTTCACCACCCAGAGTCAGTTCTCCTTCCATCACCATATATTTCATCCCCCTTACCCTCATCTCCCTCCCCCCACCCCCCTTACCCTCTGGTAACCACTAAACTATTGTCTGTGTCTATGAGTTCTTGTTTCTCATTTGTTTGTCTTGTTTTTGGTTTATATACCACATATCAGTGAAATCATAGGGTTCTCTGCTTTTTGTGTCTGACTTATTTCGCTTAGCATTATATTCTCAAGATCCATCCATGTTGTCACAAATGTTCCTATATCATCTTTCCTTAACGCTGAATAGTATTCCATTGTGTATATATACCACAACTTCTTTATCCAGTCATCTATCGAAGGACATTTTGGTTGTTTCCATGTCTTGGCCACCGTAAACAAAGCTGCAATGAACATTGGAGCACACGTGTCTTTATGTATAAATGATTTCAAATTCTTTGGGTAGATACCCAGGAGAGGGATTGCTGGGTCATATGGTAATTCTATTCGTAATTTTTTAAGGAACCTCCACACTGCCTTCCATAGTGGCTGCACCAGTCTGCATTCCCACCAACAGTGTATGAGGGTTCCTTTTTCTCCACAGCCTGTCCAACACTTGTTGCTATTTGTCTTTTTGATGCTAGCCATTCTGACTGGGGTAAGGTGATATCTCATTGTGGTTTTTATTTGCATTTCTCTGATGATTAGTGATGTTGAGCATTTTTTCATATGTCTATTTGCCATTTGTAAGTCCTCTTTAGAGAAATGTCTCTTCAGGTCCTCTGCCCATTTTTCAATCGGGTGGTTTGTTTTTTTGGTTGTTGAGTTTCATGAGTTCCTTGTATATTTTGGATATTAGACCCTTATCGGAGGAACTGTTTGCAAAAATCTTCTCCCATTCAGTCGGTTGCCTCTTTATTTTGTCGATGGTTTCTTTTGCTGTGCAGAAACTTTTAAGTTTCATATAGTCCCATTTGTTTATTTTAGCTTTTACTTCCGTTGCCTTTGGAGTCAAATTCATAAAATGCTCTTTGAACCCAAGGTCTATAAGTTTGGTACCTATGTTTTCTTCTATGCAGTTTATTGTGTCAGGTCTTATGCTTAAATCTTTGATCCATTTTGAATTAATTTTGGTACATGGTGACAGATAACAATCCAGTTTCATTCTTTGCACGTGGCTATCCAGTTCTCCCAGCACCATTTATTGAAGAGGCTATCTTTCCTCCATTGTATGTTTTTAGCTTCTTTGTCAAAAATTATCTGTCCATATTTATGTGGTTTTATTTCTGGGTTCTCAATTCTATTCCATTGGTCCATGTGTCTGTTTTTCTGCCAATACCATGCTGTTTTGATTATTGTAGCTCTGTAGTACAAGCTAAAGTCAGGCAGTGTGATACCTCCAGCACTGTTCTTTTTTCTTCAGATTGCTTTGGCTATTCGGGGTCTTTTGTGGTTCCAAACAAATCTGATGATTTTTTGTTCTATTTCTTTAAAAAATGCCATTGGGATTTTGATGGGGATTGCATTAAATCTGTATATTGCTTTGGGTAATATGGCCATTTTAACTATGTTGGTTCTTCCAAGCCATGAGCACGGAATGTCTTTCCATTTCTTTGTGTCTTCTTCAATTTCTTTCAAAAATGTCTTATAGTTTTCAGCATATAAATCCTTCACATCCTTGGTTAAATTTATTCCTCGGTATTTTATTCTTTTTCTGCAATTGCAAAGGGAATTGTTTTTTGTATTTCTTTTTCTGAGATTTCATTGTTAGTATATAGGAATGCAATGGACTTTTGTACGTTGATTTTTGTAGCCAGCAACTTTACTCTATTCATTGATTGTTTCTAACAGCTTTTTGGTGGAGTCTTTAGGGTTTTCTATGTATAGCATCATGTCATCTGCAAAGAGTGATGTTTTAACTTCTTCATTCCCAATTTGGACGCCTTTTATTTCTTTCTCTTGCCTGATGGCTCTGGCAAAGATAATTCATGTACATTTTCGTCAGTTTTTTTGGGATGTTTCTTCATGGCTATTTCTCTTTAGGATAATGTCTATATGCTTTAAACGATTGGTCTTTTTATTCCCCCGATAGCGTTTTTCTCTATTAATTTTACTAATGTAGGAGCAGGTTAGTGGAATTCCTTACACTTCAGGCCAGAAGTCAATCTCCCTTTATAGTGTTTCTTGATATTCATCAGTAACAGAGATAAAAACGGAATTTAAAGCAACACACTTGTAATTTCCACAAAAGTGTTATGTATGTAGAAATGCAACTAGTAAAAGATGAACAAGCCATTTGTGGAGGCATTATAATAAAAATTTATTTTAAGACATTATAAAGACCTATGTAAATAAATACAGTTATAGAAAATTAATGAATTATAACTTAGATTTCAGTTCTCCCCAAATTGGCCTTCAGATTTTAATTTCTTTTTCCGTTCTAACCAACTGAGCTAACTGGTCACGCCCGATCTTCTGATTTCAATGAGATCCCAATCTGAAATTATTTTTGACACTTGAAAATCTGATTCTAAAAAAATTACATAGAAAAGCAAAGAAGCACAATACCGAAGAAAAATAAGAAATTTTAAGGAAGTTATATAACATGATGGTAAAGTGCACACACAAACACACACGCGCACACACATAGCACACATCACATGAAATGATGAGGAAGACAAGAATCTACCGAAAAACTCCCAAAGACCATAACTGGAATAAGTTAAGCAGGAAAATGAATACAGCAGTGTTAGATTTAACCTAAAGTATAAAATAAATATTTACGAAGCCATTCTAATATAAATGAATGAAAAATAGATGACTGGGAGAATAACAAATTTCCCATGCAGAGACATTGCAAATAATGCATGTCAATAGTTTATCCTGAAGGTGATGGGGAATAACTTTATTATTCTTTGGTGTTGACTACACATAATGCTTTTTTCCCAAAGAAACCAATATGGAAAGCGGAGAAGATTAACTTCACGGGGGAACAACTTTGTGGTCGTTGTCCAAATACTAGTGTCCTTTGTGTAATCATGTAGCTAATATCAGACAGATCTTAGTGATGTGATTCTACTAAACACATAACCAGACTCCCAGATCCCAGATCGGTGAAGGTCGTTTAAAATTAGAAAAATGCGAGAATCTGTAACTGTCAAGAAGAGCTTAAGAACTATATTATTAAATGTACTGCATCTTGGGTAGGATCTTGGAATGGAAAAAGAACATTTGGTAAAAATAAAGGAAATCTAAATACTGTATGGAATATACTTAATGCATCAATATTTATTCATTAATTGTGACATGTGTACCATAAAGTACTATAACAATGATAGAGGAATTTATCTGAGGGGTATATGGGAACTCCATGCTATCTTCGCAACTTGTCTATAATTCTAAAACTATTTTAAAATAATGTATATACACTCGCAAAAGAGATAAGTGTTTCATAAATAAAACTCAAAGGGCACTATATAAAAGTGATTCAAATGAAAAATTCAAATGTATCAAAACTAATAATATCACTTCATAAAAAGACAACAAAAAGAAGCAAAAAAGTTATAAATTGAGAGATAATTTTAATCACGTAAATAAATGGCAATTGGTATATTTCAAATGTAAAGTAGTTAAAATATCAATATATCAATGAGAAAGATATCATCCAATAATATATGTGGCATGCATATGTATATCTATACATATATAATTTTAATAGACATAATATGTTAGGATATGTGCTTATATAATTATATGTATACATACCACATGAATATATAGAAAATATGAACATGCATATACATTGTAATATACTATGTGTAGTATAGAAAATATAAACATACATACAATACTCAAATAGATGCAGTATATAAAGATACATGTTTTATATATTCGTAAAGCAAAAGTGAATATACTTTGGCCAGAAACGTATAAGAAGCCCTTAATATTGTTAATAATTAAATAAGCATAAAACTAAACCTTAATTTTAAATTTTTGTATGTACCAGAATGGCAGGTACTGAGAGTCTGGAAAAACCAAGTTCTATTGAAGACGTGGAGCCATTATAACTCCTAGTCAGTGCTGGTGGAAATGTGGATTGGTACAACCACTTTGGAAAACAATCAGCATTATTTTTACAGTCTTTCCATTTAAGAATAAGAACACAGAGCATCCACTCGTCACTGTACATATCCTGGGTAACTCGATCATAGGTTTACCTGGGGACACTTACAAAACAAGGTCAATGCCGTATTGTTCTTTAAAATAAACACCCACAGGAGTAGGGTGCCTGGGCCAGAGCCTCTCCTTTCCCGTGACAAACCCCGGGCGAGATTCGGACCCCACCGGCACTCCGCAGAGCCTGGAGGCCTGCCCCAGTATCTCA
This sequence comes from Rhinolophus hipposideros, assembly GCF_964194185.1. Taxonomy (NCBI): domain Eukaryota; kingdom Metazoa; phylum Chordata; class Mammalia; order Chiroptera; family Rhinolophidae; genus Rhinolophus; species Rhinolophus hipposideros. The sequence goes on along the minus strand of NW_027668872.1, from coordinate 15,498 downwards.
CGGTGACTGCCCGCCCCCCCGCCCCCGTGCTCTACATCCTTAACGGAGCCCAGCCCCGGGCGCGACCGTCCGCCGGTGGAGGAGCTGTCGCTTCAACACTGCCCCCGTGCGTCGGTCCCATTCCGTGACAGAGCCTGTGCGTCCCTCCTTCCTCCCCCCCCCCACTCGCAACCGCTGTCTCTCTGGCTTCTGTCACCGCCAGGGAAGTGGCAGAGGGCCCGTGGAGCCACGGGTGGCCTGAAAGGGCCTCACTGCGGGCAAAGAGTAACCCGCTGCCCACGCCCGCGGCGTCCTGAGGACGCGGGGAGCAGGCGGGATGCGCGGCGCTGCTGGAGCCGGCAGGCGGGGAGAGGTTCGCCGCCGGCGCGGCCCAACAACCTGGCGCGCGCTCACCACGCAGGCCGGGCGGCTGCTCTTGGGGCGCCGCGAGCCCGGTCCCAGCGTCTACGGCCAAACCACCCTGCACGCGCCCGATCTCCTCTGATCTCGGAAGCTAAGCAGGGTCGGGCCTGGTTAGTACTTGGATGGGAGACAGCCTGGGAATACCGGGTGCTCTAGGCTTTTACCCGCCACTCCTTTTGGGGCCGCCATGCCCCTGGACCCTCTGCAGCCGCCAACCCCGCCATAGGACCCCTGGCCAGCGGGGCTGGGCGGGGTGGGAGAAGGTAGTTGGAGGGTGGGGTCCGGGCCGCCGCCGAGACCTACAGCCTCGCAGACCCTGCCTCACGCCAGGCGACTGGGCCAGGTCTCCCCCCGCAGCCCCTTCTATAGCCTCTTTTTTCCCCCGCAAGAGCATGCTGTCAACCCGCAGACCTTCGCGCGCCCACGACCCCGCCCCCAAAGCCCAAGCCCAGGGCTGCCTGCCGGCGCCTGCCTCCAAACGGCCTCGGGCGGCTTTCTCCTGCCAAGGCAGTGCGGCTCTTGGCACCTCGGTGTCCTTGGCAGAGGGGTGACCGTCCCACTGCCTGCACCCGGTCCCGGAGACAGAGGGACTGGTTGTCCCAGGACAGCAAGCCGAGGGGACGCCCAGCCGCTCCACCCCACCGGAGGACTCCGTCTCCACCGGCAGGCACCGCGGCCGCTCTCCCAGCGCCCTTCCTTCTCCCAGGGGAGCCCTGCGCGTTAGGTTCCCGCAGGCCTGCCCCTGGGTCCCACGGTGACTGCCCGCCCGCCCCCCCCGGGCTGTACATCCTTAACGGAGCCCAGCCCCGGGCGCGACCGTCCGCCGTTGGAGGAGCTGTCCCTTCAACACTGCCCCCGTGCGTGGGTCCCATTCCGTGACAGAGCCTGTGCGTCCCTCCTTCCTCCCCCCCACCCCACTGGCAACCGCTGTCTCTCTGGCTTCTGTCACCGCCAGGGTAGTGGCAGAGGCCCCGTGCAGCCACGGGTGCCCCGAAGGGGCCTCACTGCGGGCAAAGAGTAACCCGCTGCCCACGCCCGCGGCGTCCTGAGGAGGCAGGGAGCAGGCGGGATGCGCGGCGCTGCTGCAGCCGGCAGGCGGTGAGAGGCTCCCCGCCGGCGCGGCCCAACAACCTGGCGCGCGCTCACCAAGCAGGCCGGGCGGCTGCTCTTGGGGCGCCGCGAGCCCGGTCCCAGCGTCTACGGCCATACCACCCTGCACGCGCCGGATCTCCTCTGATCTCGGAAGCTAAGCAGGGTCGGGCCTGGTTAGTATTTGGATGGGAGACCGCCTGGGAATACCGGGTGCACTAGGCTTTTGCCCGCCACTCCTTTTGCGGCCGCCATGCCCCTGGACCCTCTGCAGCCGCCAACCCCGCCACAGGACCCCTGGCCAGCGGGGCTGGGCGGGGTGGGGGGGGCTGGGTAGTGGGATGGTGGGGTCCGGGCCACCGCCGAGACCTAGAGCCTCGCAGACCCGGCCTCACGCCAGGAGCCTGGGCCAGGTCTCCCCCCACAGTCCCTTCTATAGCCTCTTTTTTCCCCCGCAAGCGAAAGCTGTCAACCCGCAGACCTTCGCCGCGCCCACGACCCCGCCCCCAAAGCCCAAGCCCAGGGCTGCCTGCCGGCGCAGGCATCCAAACGGCCTCGGGCGGCTTTCTCCTGCCAAGGCAGTGCGGCTCCTTGGCACCTCGGTGTCCTTGGCAGAGGGGTGACCGTCCCACTGCCTGCACCCGGGCCCAAAGACAGAGGGACTGGTTGTCCCAGGACAGCAAGCCGAGGGCACGCCAAGCCGCCCCACCCCACCGGAGGACTCCGTCTCCGCGGGCAGGCACCGCGGCCCCTCCCCCAGCGCCCTTCCTTCTCCCAGGAGAGCCGTGTGCGCTCGTTTCCCGCCGGCCGGCCGCTCCGGCCCCCGGCGCACAGCCACAAAGAGCCCGGCCAAAGCAGCGGAGGGAGGGAGTGCCACAACTGCACGCGCGCGGCCGTCTCCCCGGGCCTCCAGGAGAGACCACCACAGGGGAAAAGCAGGCAGGCAGGCAGGCCCAAAACCCACAGGAGTAGGGTGCCTGGGCCAGAGCCTCTCCTTTCGCGTGACAAACGCCGGGCGAGATTTGGACCCCACCGGCACTCCGCAGACACTGGAGGCCTGCCCCAGTATCCAACGGTGACTGCACGCCCCCCGCCCCCCCCGAGCTCTACATCCTTATCGGAGCCCAGCCCCGGGCGTGACCGTCCGCCGGTGGAGGAGCTGTCGCTTCAATACTGCCCCCGTGCGTCGGTCCCATTCCGTGACAGAGCCTGTGCGTCCCTCCTTCCTCCCCCCCCCCCACTCGCAACCGCTGTCTCTCTGGCTTCTGTCACCGCCAGGGAAGTGGCAGAGGGCCCGTGGAGCCACGGGTGGCCCGAACGGGCCTCACTGCGGGCAAAGAGTAACCCGCTGCCCACGACCGCGGCGTCCTGAGGAGGCGGGGAGCAGGCGGGTGGCGCTGCGCTGCTGGAGCCGGCAGGCGGGGCGCGGCCCAACAACCTGGCGCGCGCTCACCAAGCAGGCCGGGCGCCTGCTCTTGGGGCGCCGGGAGCCCGGTCCCAGCGTCTACGGCCATACCACCCTGCACGCGCCGGATCTCCTCTGATCTCGGAAGCTAAGCAGGGTCGGGCCTGGTTAGTACTTGGATGGGAGACCGACCGGGAATACCGGGTGCTCTAGGCTTTTACCCGCCACTCCTTTTGGGGCCGCCATGCCCCTGGACCCTCTGCAACTGCCAACCCCGCCACAGGACCCCTGGCCAGCGGGGCTGGGTGGGGTGGGGGGGGGTAGTTGGAGGGTGGGGTCCGGGCCGCCGCCGAGACCTACAGCCTCGCAGACCCTGCCTCACGCCAGGCGCCTGGGCCAGGTCTCCCCCCACAGCCCCTTCTATAGCCTCTTTTTTCCCCCCCGCAAGCGCATGCTGTCAACCCGCAGACCTTCGCCGCGCCCACGACCCCAGGGCTGCCTGCCCGCGCAGGCCTCCAAACGGCCTCGGGCGGCTTTCTCCTGCCAAGGCAGTGCGGCTCCTTGGCACCTCGGTGTCCTTGGCAGAGGGGTGACCGTCCCACTGCCTGCACCCGGGCCCGGAGACAGAGGGACTGGTTGTCCCAGGACAGCAAGCCGAGGGGACGCCCAGCCGCTCCACCCCACCGGAGGACTCCGTCTCCACCGGCAGGCACCGCGGCCGCTCTCCCAGCGCCCTTCCTTCTCCCAGGGGAGCCCTGCGCGTTCGGTTCCCGCAGGCCTGCCCCTGGGTCCCACGGTGACTGCCCGCCCGCCCCCCCCGGGCTGTACATCCTTAACGGAGCCCAGCCCCGGGCGCGACCGTCCACCGGTGGAGGAGCTGTCCCTTCAACACTGCCCCCGTGCGTGGGTCCCATTCCGTGACAGAGCCTGTGCGTCCCTCCTTCCTCCCCCCCCCCCACTGGCAACCGCTGTCTCTCTGGCTTCTGTCACCGCCAGGGTAGTGGCAGAGGCCCCGTGCAGCCACGGGTGCCCCGAAGGGGCCTCACTGCGGGTAAAGAGTAACCCGCTGCCCACGACCGCGGCGTCCTGAGGAGGCGGGGAGCAGGCGGGTGGCGCTGCGCTGCTGGAGCCGGCAGGCGGGGCGCGGCCCAACAACCTGGCGCGCGCTCACCAAGCAGGCCGGGCGGCTGCTCTTGGGGCGCCGGGAGCCCGGTCCCAGCGTCTACGGCCATACCACCCTGCACGCGCCAGATCTCCTCTGATCTCGGAAGCTAAGCAGGGTCGGGCCTGGTTAGTACTTGGATGGGAGACCGACCGGGAATACCGGGTGCTCTAGGCTTTTACCCGCCACTCCTTTTGGGGCCGCCATGCCCCTGGACCCTCTGCAGCCGCCAACCCCGCCACAGGACCCCTGGCCAGCGGGGCTGGGCGGGGTGGGGGGGCTGGATAGTGGGAGGGTGGGGTCCGGGCCACCGCCGAGACCTAGAGCCTCGCAGACCCAGCCTCACGCCAGGAGCCTGGGCCAGGTCTCCCCCCACAGTCCCTTCTATAGCCTCTTTTTTCCCCGGCAAGCGAAAGCTGTCAACCCGCAGACCTTCGCCGCGCCCACGACCCCGCCCCCAAAGCCCAAGCCCAGGGCTGCCTGCTGGCGCAGGCCTCCAAACGGCCTCGGGCGGCTTTCTCCTGCCAAGGCAGTGCGGCTCCTTGGCACCTCGGTGTCCTTGGCAGAGGGGTGACCGTCCCACTGCCTGCACCCGGGCCCAAAGACAGAGGGACTGGTTGTCCCAGGACAGCAAGCCGAGGGGACGCCAAGCCGCCCCACCCCACCGGAGGACTCCGTCTCCGCGGGCAGGCACCGCGGCCCCTCCCCCAGCGCCCTTCCTTCTCCCAGGAGAGCCGTGTGCGCTCGGTTCCCGCCGGCCGGCCGCTCCGGCCCCCGGCGCACAGCCACAAAGAGCCCGGCCAAAGCAGCGGAGGGAGGGAGCGCCACAACTGCACGCGCGCGGCCGTCTCCCCGGGCCTCCAGGAGAGACCACCACAGGGGAAAAACAGGCAGGCAGGCAGGCCCAAAACCCACAGGAGTAGGGTGCCTGGGCCAGAGCCTCTCCTTTCGCGTGACAAACCCCGGGCGAGATTCGGACCCCACCGGCACTCCGCAGAGCCTGGAGGCCTGCCCCAGTATCCCACGGTGACTGCCCGCCCCCCCCCTCTACATCCTTATCGGAGCCCAGCCCCGGGCGTGACCGTCCGCCGGTGGAGGAGCTGTCGCTTCAATACTGCCCCCGTGCGTCGGTCCCATTCCGTGACAGAGCCTGTGCGTCCCTCCTTCCTCCCCCCCCCCACTCGCAACCGCTGTCTCTCTGGCTTCTGTCACCGCCAGGGAAGTGGCAGAGGGCCCGTGGAGCCACGGGTGGCCCGAACGGGCCTCACTGCGGGCAAAGAGTAACCCGCTGCCCATGACCGCGGCGTCCTGAGGAGGCGGGGAGCAGGCGGGTGGCGCTGCGCTGCTGGAGCCGGCAGGCGGTGCGCGGCCCAGCAACCTGGCGCGCGCTCACCAAGCAGGCCGGGCGGCTGCTCTTGGGGCGCCGGGAGCACGGTCCCAGCGTCTAAGGCCATACCACCCTGCACGCGCCGGATCTCCTCTGATCTCGGAAGCTAAGCAGGGTCGGGCCTGGTTAGTACTTGGATGGGAGACCGACCGGGAACCGGAATACCGGGTGCTCTAGGCTTTTACCCGCCACTCCTTTTGGGGCCGCCATGCCCCTGGACCCTCTGCAACTGCCAACCCCGCCACAGGACCCCTGGCCAGCGGGGCTGGGTGGGGTGGGGGGGGGTAGTTGGAGGGTGGGGTCCGGGCCGCCGCCGAGACCTACAGCCTCGCAGACCCTGCCTCACGCCAGGCGACTAGGCCAGGTCTCCCCCCACAGCCCCTTCTATAGCCTCTTTTTTCCGCCCCGCAAGCGCATGCTGTCAACCCGCAGACCTTCGCCGCGCCCACGACCCCGCCCCCAAAGCCCAAGCTCAGGGCTACCTGCCCACGCAGGCCTCCAAACGGCCTCGGGCGGCTTTCTCCTGCCAAGGCAGTGCGGCTCCTTGGCACCTCGGTGTCCTTGGCAGAGGGGTGACCGTCCCAATGCCTGCACCCGGGCCCGGAGACAGAGGGACTGGTTGTCCCAGGACAGCAAGCCGAGGGGACGCCCAGCCGCTCCACCCCACCGGAGGACTCCGTCTCCACCGGCAGGCACCGCGGCCGCTCTCCCAGCGCCCTTCCTTCTCCCAGGGGAGCCCTGCGCGTTCGGTTCCCGCAGGCCTGCCCCTGGGTCCCACGGTGACTGCCCGCCCCCCCCCCCTCGGGCTGTACATCCTTAACGGAGCCCAGCCCCGAGCGCGACCGTGCGCCGGTGGAGGAGCTGTCCCTTCAACACTGCCCCCGTGCGTGGGTCCCATTCCGTGACAGAGCCTGTGCGTCCCTCCTTCCTCCCCCCCCCCACTGGCAACCGCTGTCTCTCTGGCTTCTGTCACCGCCAGGGTAGTGGCAGAGGCCCCGTGCAGCCACGGGTGCCCCGAAGGGGCCTCACTGCGGGCAAAGAGTAATCCGCTGCCCACGCCCGCGGCGTCCTGAGGAGGCAGGGAGCAGGCGGGATGCGCGGCGCTGCTGCAGCCGGCAGGCGGTGAGAGGCTCCCCGCCGGCGCGGCCCAACAACCTGGCGCGCGCTCACCAAGCAGGCTGGGCGGCTGCTCTTGGGGCGCCGCGAGCCCGGTCCCAGCGTCTACGGCCATACCACCCTGCACGCGCCGGATCTCCTCTGATCTCGGAAGCTAAGCAGGGTCGGGCCTGGTTAGTATTTGGATGGGAGACCGCCTGGGAATACCGGGTGCACTAGGCTTTTGCCCGCCACTCCTTTTGCGGCCGCCATGCCCCTGGACCCTCTGCAGCCGCCAACCACGCCACAGGACCCCTGGCCAGCGGGGCTGGGCGGGGTGGGGGGGGCTGGGTAGTGGGAGGGTGGGGTCCGGGCCACCGCCGAGACCTACAGCCTCGCAGACCCGGCCTCACGCCAGGAGCCTGGGCCAGGTCTCCCCCCACAGTCCCTTCTATAGCCTCTTTTTTCCACCGCAAGCGAAAGCTGTCAACCCGCAGACCTTCGCCGCGCCCACGACCCCGCCCCCAAAGCCCAAGCCCAGGGCTGCCTGCCGGCGCAGGCATCCAAACGGCCTCGGGCGGCTTTCTCCTGCCAAGGCAGTGCGGCTCCTTGGCACCTCGGTGTCCTTGGCAGAGGGGTGACCGTCCCACTGCCTGCACCCGGGCCCAAAGACAGAGGGACTGGTTGTCCCAGGACAGCAAGCCGAGGGGACGCCAAGCCGCCCCACCCCACCGGAGGACTCCGTCTCCGCGGGCAGGCACCGCGGCCCCTCCCCCAGCGCCCTTCCTTCTCCCAGGAGAGCCGTGTGCGCTCGGTTCCCGCCGGCCGGCCGCTCCGGCCCCCGGCGCACAGCCACAAACAGCCCGGCCAAAGCAGCGGAGGGAGGGAGTGCCACAACTGCACGCGCGCGGCCGTCTCCCCGGGCCTCCAGGAGAGACCACCACAGGGGAAAAGCAGGCAGGCAGGCAGGCCCAAAACCCACAGGAGTAGGGTGCCTGGGCCAGAGCCTCTCCTTTCGCGTGACAAACCCCGGGCGAGATTCGGACCCCACCGGCACTCCGCAGAGCCTGGAGGCCTGCCCCAGTATCCAACGGTGACTGCACGCCCCTCCCCCCCCCCGGGCTCTACATCCTTATTGGAGCCCAGCCCCGGGCGCGACCGTCCGCCGGTGGAGGAGCTGTCGCTTCAACACTGCCCCCGTGCGTCGGTCCCATTCCGTGACAGAGCCTGTGCGTCCCTCCTTCCTCCCCCCCTCCACTCGCAACCGCTGTCTCTCTGGCTTCTGTCACCGCCAGGGAAGTGGCAGAGGGCCCGTGGAGCCACGGGTGGCCCGAACGGGCCTCACTGCGGGCAAAGAGTAACCCGCTGCCCACGACCGCGGCGTCCTGAGGACGCGGGGAGCAGGCGGGTGGCGCTGCGCTGCTGGAGCCGGCAGGCGGGGCGCGGCCCAGCAACCTGGCGAGCGCTCACCAAGCAGGCCGGGCGGCTGCTCTTGGGGCGCCGGGAGCCCGGTCCCAGCGTCTAACGCCATACCACACTGCACGCGCCGGATCTCCTCTGATCTCGGAAGCTAAGCATGGTCGGGCCTGATTAGTACTTGGATGGGAGACCGCTCGGGAATACCGGGTGCTCTAGGCTTTTACCCGCCACTCTTTTTGGGGCCGCCATGCCCCTGGACCCTCTGCAGCTGCCAACCTCGCAACAGGACCCCTGGCCAGCGGGGCTGGGCGGGGTGGGGGGGGTAGTTGGAGGGTGGGGTCCGGGCCGCCGCCGAGACCTACAGCCTCGCAGACCCTGCCTCACGCCAGGCGACTGGGCCAGGACTCCCCCCACAGCCCCTTCTATAGCCTCTTTTTTCCCCCCCGCAAGCGCATGCTGTCAACCCGAAGACCTTCGCCGCGCCCACGACCCCGCCCCCAAAGCCCAAGCCCAGGGCTGCCTGCCCGCTCAGGCCTCCAAACGGCCTCGGGCGGCTTTCTCCTGCCAAGGCAGTGCGGCTCCTTGGCACCTCGGTGTCCTTGGCAGATGGGTGACCGTCCCACTGCCTGCACCCGGGCCCAAAGACAGAGGGACTGGTTGTCCCAGGACACAAGCCGAGGGGACGCCAAGCCGCCCCACCCCACCGGAGGACTCCGTCTCCGCGGGCAGGCACCGCGGCCCCTCCCCCAGCGCCCTTCCTTCTCCCAGGAGAGCCGTGTGCGCTCGGTTCCCGCCGGCCGGCCGCTCCGGCCCCCGGCGCACAGCCACAAAGAGCCCGGCCAAAGCAGCGGAGGGAGGGAGCGCCACAACTGCACGCGCGCGGCCGTCTCCCCGGGCCTCCAGGAGAGACCACCACAGGGGAAAAACAGGCAGGCAGGCAGGCCCAAAACCCACAGGAGTAGGGTGCCTGGGCCAGAGCCTCTCCTTTCGCGTGACAAACCCCGGGCGAGATTCGGACCCCACCGGCACTCCGCAGAGCCTGGAGGCCTGCCCCAGTATCCCACGGTGACTGCCCGCCCCCCCCCTCTACATCCTTATCGGAGCCCAGCCCCGGGCGTGACCGTCCGCCGGTGGAGGAGCTGTCGCTTCAATACTGCCCCCGTGCGTCGGTCCCATTCCGTGACAGAGCCTGTGCGTCCCTCCTTCCTCCCCCCCCCCACTCGCAACCGCTGTCTCTCTGGCTTCTGTCACCGCCAGGGAAGTGGCAGAGGGCCCGTGGAGCCACGGGTGGCCCGAACGGGCCTCACTGCGGGCAAAGAGTAACCCGCTGCCCATGACCGCGGCGTCCTGAGGAGGCGGGGAGCAGGCGGGTGGCGCTGCGCTGCTGGAGCCGGCAGGCGGTGCGCGGCCCAGCAACCTGGCGCGCGCTCACCAAGCAGGCCGGGCGGCTGCTCTTGGGGCGCCGGGAGCACGGTCCCAGCGTCTAAGGCCATACCACCCTGCACGCGCCGGATCTCCTCTGATCTCGGAAGCTAAGCAGGGTCGGGCCTGGTTAGTACTTGGATGGGAGACCGACCGGGAACCGGAATACCGGGTGCTCTAGGCTTTTACCCGCCACTCCTTTTGGGGCCGCCATGCCCCTGGACCCTCTGCAACTGCCAACCCCGCCACAGGACCCCTGGCCAGCGGGGCTGGGTGGGGTGGGGGGGGGTAGTTGGAGGGTGGGGTCCGGGCCGCCGCCGAGACCTACAGCCTCGCAGACCCTGCCTCACGCCAGGCGACTAGGCCAGGTCTCCCCCCACAGCCCCTTCTATAGCCTCTTTTTTCCGCCCCGCAAGCGCATGCTGTCAACCCGCAGACCTTCGCCGCGCCCACGACCCCGCCCCCAAAGCCCAAGCTCAGGGCTACCTGCCCACGCAGGCCTCCAAACGGCCTCGGGCGGCTTTCTCCTGCCAAGGCAGTGCGGCTCTTTGGCACCTCGGTGTCCTTGGCAGAGGGGTGACCGTCCCAATGCCTGCACCCGGGCCCGGAGACAGAGGGACTGGTTGTCCCAGGACAGCAAGCCGAGGGGACGCCCAGCCGCTCCACCCCACCGGAGGACTCCGTCTCCACCGGCAGGCACCGCGGCCGCTCTCCCAGCGCCCTTCCTTCTCCCAGGGGAGCCCTGCGCGTTCGGTTCCCGCAGGCCTGCCCCTGGGTCCCACGGTGACTGCCCGCCCCCCCCCCCTCGGGCTGTACATCCTTAACGGAGCCCAGCCCCGAGCGCGACCGTGCGCCGGTGGAGGAGCTGTCCCTTCAACACTGCCCCCGTGCGTGGGTCCCATTCCGTGACAGAGCCTGTGCGTCCCTCCTTCCTCCCCCCCCCCACTGGCAACCGCTGTCTCTCTGGCTTCTGTCACCGCCAGGGTAGTGGCAGAGGCCCCGTGCAGCCACGGGTGCCCCGAAGGGGCCTCACTGCGGGCAAAGAGTAATCCGCTGCCCACGCCCGCGGCGTCCTGAGGAGGCAGGGAGCAGGCGGGATGCGCGGCGCTGCTGCAGCCGGCAGGCGGTGAGAGGCTCCCCGCCGGCGCGGCCCAACAACCTGGCGCGCGCTCACCAAGCAGGCTGGGCGGCTGCTCTTGGGGCGCCGCGAGCCCGGTCCCAGCGTCTACGGCCATACCACCCTGCACGCGCCGGATCTCCTCTGATCTCGGAAGCTAAGCAGGGTCGGGCCTGGTTAGTATTTGGATGGGAGACCGCCTGGGAATACCGGGTGCACTAGGCTTTTGCCCGCCACTCCTTTTGCGGCCGCCATGCCCCTGGACCCTCTGCAGCCGCCAACCACGCCACAGGACCCCTGGCCAGCGGGGCTGGGCGGGGTGGGGGGGGCTGGGTAGTGGGAGGGTGGGGTCCGGGCCACCGCCGAGACCTACAGCCTCGCAGACCCGGCCTCACGCCAGGAGCCTGGGCCAGGTCTCCCCCCACAGTCCCTTCTATAGCCTCTTTTTTCCACCGCAAGCGAAAGCTGTCAACCCGCAGACCTTCGCCGCGCCCACGACCCCGCCCCCAAAGCCCAAGCCCAGGGCTGCCTGCCGGCGCAGGCATCCAAACGGCCTCGGGCGGCTTTCTCCTGCCAAGGCAGTGCGGCTCCTTGGCACCTCGGTGTCCTTGGCAGAGGGGTGACCGTCCCACTGCCTGCACCCGGGCCCAAAGACAGAGGGACTGGTTGTCCCAGGACAGCAAGCCGAGGGGACGCCAAGCCGCCCCACCCCACCGGAGGACTCCGTCTCCGCGGGCAGGCACCGCGGCCCCTCCCCCAGCGCCCTTCCTTCTCCCAGGAGAGCCGTGTGCGCTCGGTTCCCGCCGGCCGGCCGCTCCGGCCCCCGGCGCACAGCCACAAACAGCCCGGCCAAAGCAGCGGAGGGAGGGAGTGCCACAACTGCACGCGCGCGGCCGTCTCCCCGGGCCTCCAGGAGAGACCACCACAGGGGAAAAGCAGGCAGGCAGGCAGGCCCAAAACCCACAGGAGTAGGGTGCCTGGGCCAGAGCCTCTCCTTTCGCGTGACAAACCCCGGGCGAGATTCGGACCCCACCGGCACTCCGCAGAGCCTGGAGGCCTGCCCCAGTATCCAACGGTGACTGCACGCCCCCCCCCCCCCGGGCTCTACATCCTTATTGGAGCCCAGCCCCGGGCGCGACCGTCCGCCGGTGGAGGAGCTGTCGCTTCAACACTGCCCCCGTGCGTCGGTCCCATTCCGTGACAGAGCCTGTGCGTCCCTCCTTCCTCCCCCCCTCCACTCGCAACCGCTGTCTCTCTGGCTTCTGTCACCGCCAGGGAAGTGGCAGAGGGCCCGTGGAGCCACGGGTGGCCCGAACGGGCCTCACTGCGGGCAAAGAGTAACCCGCTGCCCACGACCGCGGCGTCCTGAGGACGCGGGGAGCAGGCGGGTGGCGCTGCGCTGCTGGAGCCGGCAGGCGGGGCGCGGCCCAGCAACCTGGCGAGCGCTCACCAAGCAGGCCGGGCGGCTGCTCTTGGGGCGCCGGGAGCCCGGTCCCAGCGTCTAACGCCATACCACACTGCACGCGCCGGATCTCCTCTGATCTCGGAAGCTAAGCATGGTCGGGCCTGATTAGTACTTGGATGGGAGACTGCTCGGGAATACCGGGTGCTCTAGGCTTTTACCCGCCACTCTTTTTGGGGCCGCCATGCCCCTGGACCCTCTGCAGCTGCCAACCTCGCAACAGGACCCCTGGCCAGCGGGGCTGGGCGGGGTGGGGGGGGTAGTTGGAGGGTGGGGTCCGGGCCGCCGCCGAGACCTACAGCCTCGCAGACCCTGCCTCACGCCAGGCGACTGGGCCAGGACTCCCCCCACAGCCCCTTCTATAGCCTCTTTTTTCCCCCCCGCAAGCGCATGCTGTCAACCCGAAGACCTTCGCCGCGCCCACGACCCCGCCCCCAAAGCCCAAGCCCAGGGCTGCCTGCCCGCTCAGGCCTCCAAACGGCCTCGGGCGGCTTTCTCCTGCCAAGGCAGTGCGGCTCCTTGGCACCTCGGTGTCCTTGGCAGATGGGTGACCGTCCCACTGCCTGCACCCGGGCCCGGAGACAGAGGGACTGGTTGTCCTAGGACAGCAAGCCGAGGGGACGCCCAGCCGCCCCACCCCACCGGAGGACTCCGTCTCCACCGGCAGGCACCGCGGCCCCTCCCCCAGCGCCCTTCCTTCTCCCAGGAGAGCTGTGTGCGCTCGGTTCCCCCTCGCCGGCCGCTGCGGTCCCCGGCGCACAGCCACAAAGGAGCCCGGCAATAGCAGCAGAGGGAGGGAGTGCCACAACTGCACGCGCGCGGCCGTCTCCCCGGGCCTCCAGGAGAGACCACCACAGGGGAAAAGCAGGCAGGTAGGCAGGCCCAAAACCCACAGGAGTAGGGTGCCTGGGCCAGAGCCTCTCCTTTCGCGTGACAAACCCCGGGCGGATTCGGACCCCACCGGCACTCCGCAGAGCCTGGAGGCCTGCCCCAGTATCCCACGGTGACTGCCCGCCCCCCCCTCTACATCCTTATCGGAGCCCAGCCCCGGGCGTGAGCGTCCGCAGGTGGAGGAGCTGTCGCTTCAACACTGCCCCCGTGCGTCGGTCCCATTCCGTGACAGAGCCTGTGCGTCCCTCCTTCCTTCCCCCCCCACTCGCAACCGCTGTCTCTCTGGCTTCTGTCACCGCCAGGGAAGTGGCAGAGGGCCCGTGGAGCCACGGGTGGCCCGAACGGGCCTCACTGCGGGCAAAGAGTAACCCGCTGCCCACGACCGCGGCGTCCTGAGGAGGCGGGGAGCAGGCGGGTGGCGCGGCGCTGCTGGAGCCGGCAGGCGGGGCGCGGCCCAGCAACCTGGCGAGCGGTCACCAAGCAGGCCGGGCGGCTGCTCTTGGGGCGCCGGGAGCCCGGTCCCAGATCTAAGGCCATAACACCCTGCACGCGCCGGATCTCCTCTGATCTCGGAAGCTAAGCAGGGTCGGGCCTGGTTAGTACTTGGATGGGAGACCGACTCGGAATACCGGGTGCTCTAGGCTTTTACCCGCCACTCCTTTTGGGGCCGCCATGCCCCTGGACCCTCTGCAACTGCCAACCCCGCCACAGGACCCCTGGCCAGCGTGGCTGGGTGGGGTGGGGGGGGGTAGTTGGAGGGTGGGGTCCGGCCGCCGCCGAGACCTACAGCCTCGCAGACCCTGCCTCACGCCAGGCGACTAGGCCAGGTCTCCCCCCACAGCCCCTTCTATAGCCTCTTTTTTCCCCCCCGCAAGCGCATGCTGTCAACCCGCAGACCTTCGCCGCGCCCACGACCCCGCCCCCAAAGCCCAAGCCCAGGGCTGCCTGCCGGCGCAGGCCTCCAAACGGCCTCGGGCGGCTTTCTCCTGCCAAGGCAGTGCGGCTCCTTGGCACCTCGGTGTCCTTGGCAGAGGGGTGACCGTCCCACTGCCTGCACCCGGACCCGGAGACAGAGGGACTGGTTGTCCCAGGACAGCAAGCCGAGGGGACGCCCAGCCGCTCCACCCCACCGGAGGACTCCGTCTCCACCGGCAGGCACCGCGGCCGCTCTCCCAGCGCCCTTCCTTCTCCCAGGGGAGCCCTGCGCGTTCGGTTCCCGCAGGCCTGCCCCGGGGTCCCTCGGTGACTGCCCGCCCGCCCCCCCCGGGCTGTACATCCTTAACGGAGCCCAGCCCCGGGCGCGACCGTCCGCCGGTGGAGGAGCTGTCCCTTCAACACTGCCCCCGTGCGTGGGTCCCATTCCGTGACAGAGCCTGTGCGTCCCTCCTTCCTCCCCCCCCCACTGGCAACCGCTGGCTCTCTGGCTTCTGTCACCGCCAGGGTAGTGGCAGAGGCCCCGTGCAGCCACGGGTGCCCCGAAGGGGCCTCACTGCGGGCAAAGAGTAACCCGCTGCCCACGACCGCGGCGTCCTGAGGACGCGGGGAGCAGGCGGGTGGCGCGGCGCTGCTGGAGCCGGAAGGCGGGGAGAGGCTCGCCGCCGGAGCGGCCCAACAACCTGGCGAGCGCTCACCACGAAAGCCGGGCGGCTGCTCTTGGGGCGCCGCGAGCCCGGTCCCAGCGTCTACGGCCATACCACCCTGCACGCGCCCGATCTCCTCTGATCTCGGAAGCTAAGCAGGGTCGGGCCTAGTTAGTACTTGGATGGGAGACCGCCTGGGAATACCGGGTGCACTAGGCTTTTGCCCGCCACTGCTTTTGCGGCCGCCATGCCCCAGGACCCTCTGCAGCCGCCAACCCCGCCACAGGACCCCTGACCAGCGGGGCTGGGCGGGGTGGGGGGGTATGGTAGTGGGAGGGTGGGGTCCGTGCCGCCGCCGAGACCTACAGCCTCGCAGACCCGGACTCAAGCCAGGCGCCTGGGCCAGGTCTCCCCCCACAGCCCCTTCTATAGCCTCTTTTTTCCCCCCCGCAAGCGCATGCTGTCAATCCGCAGACCTTCGCCGCGCACACGACCCCGCCCCCAAAGCCCAAGCCCAGGGCTGCCTGCCCGCGCAGGCCTCCAAACGGCCTCGGGCGGCTTTCTCCTGCCAAGGCAGTGCGGCTCTTTGGCACCTCGGTGTCCTTGGCAGAGGGGTGACCGTCCCACTGCCTGCACCCGGGCCCGGAGACAGAGGGACTGGTTGTCCCAGGACAGCAAGCCGAGGGGACGCCCAGCCGCTCCACCCCACCGGAGGACTCCGTCTCCACCGGCAGGCACCGCGGCCGCTCTCCCAGCGCCCTTCCTTCTCCCAGGGGAGCCCTGCGCGTTCGGTTCCCGCAGGCCTGTCCCTGGGTCCCACGGTGACTGCCCGCCCCCCCCCCCGGGCTGTACATCCTTAACGGAGCCCAGCCCCGGGCGCGACCGTCCGCCGGTGGAGGAGCTGTCCCTTCAACACTGCCCCCGTGCGTGGGTCCCATTCCGTGACAGAGCCTGTGCGTCCTTCAGTCCTCCACCCCCCCCCACTCGCAACCGCTGTCTCTCTGGCTTCTGTCACTGCCAAAGTAGTGGCAGAGGCCCCGTGGAGCCACGGGTGGGCCGAACGGGCC